>NC_134363.1:128152961-128327961 GCF_048569485.1 Anomaloglossus baeobatrachus | reverse complement strand
CTCTAATAATACTGCTCTTAGCGGCATTTCAAAATCTATTCTATTCTATATTAATACAGCTCTTAGCTGCATTTAGTGTAGGGGAAGCTGTTGGAGAAGGGATAGTGTGTTAGAGGCATGTAGGTAGGGATTTTAGCCTTAGCTTCCTTGCTGCTGCAACCAAAAACCAAAAGTCCTTTTCTGGCTTACCTGTGTTCTATCCCCTATTAATAACACTGTTAGCTGTATTCAGTGTAGGGATAGCTGCTGGAAGAGGGATAGGTTTGGATTAGAGGCATATAGTCACAGTATATTGCTTTACAGGACTTCTATAAGTATACTGCTGCCGCAAGCTAACTGCATTGGTAAGGGCTAGGGTGAAGTTATGGGACACATGCAGATATAAAGCAGGGGCGGCACACTGGGAAATATATTGGCAGCTGGGGACCAAGTACAGCCGTCGCCATCAGGTTGAGGAAAGTGGAGTCCACAAGCCTAAACGGTAAGATTTCCAGGGCAAGCAGTCAAGATATACTATCACCCTGTGTACAGTACTTCCTCCATCTCCACCTGGTCCACTTGCAAGGCTTCCTCTTTAATTGTGAGCAGTGAGCGTAGACACAGAAGTTTACGTAGACACACATGTTAACGTAGACACAGAAGTGGGATGGTTATGCTAATTATGGTGTAATGGCCGCTCACCATCTTGGTTGATTCCTCAAAGTTTTTTAGAATCTCACAGATGTCTGACATCTATGTGCACTTGTTTCTTATGTGCAGAAGCTGACCGAAATACCGATGGGCATGTTGTAGCTGGTATGCATTTACTGCCCTCTGCTGCTCATAAAGCCTTACTAACATGTGTACGGTGGAGTTCCAGCGCGTGGTTATGTCGCACATTGGTCAATAAGGTGTCACTTGCAAGCGCTGCTGCAGCACAGCCAAACCGGTGGCAGCTGTAGCTGACTTTTGGAAATGGGTGCACACACGGTATACCTTCATAAGTAGCTCAGGCAAATCTGGGTAGGTTTTTAGAAAGCGCTGAACCACTAAGTTGAGCATGTTGGCCAGGTGTGGTAAGTGTGCCAGCCTGCCACACTTCAGAGACGCCATCAGGTTACATGAATAAATTTATTATTCTATATGTACTGCTAAGTTTACCCCCAAAGAAAGCAGACACCCCCTAAAAGAATCGAACTTACCACACCCCAAACAATTAAAGTTGGCAATGGGCTCTCACATACAAATCTGCATCGCAGCCTGGTTCCTTGCATTCTACAGCGGTTGGCTCCCCCTGGTGACTCAAAGCAGTATCACTCGCGCAGAGTGATACTGGTACCTGATCTGTTTGTGAGAGCTGCAGTGTAATGCAGCTCTAATGGCGAGGAACCTGATCTCTGTGTGAGAGCCCATCCAATATTGGCACTTGCCAACTGTAATTGTTTAGGGTCTGGTGAGTGCGAGTTTTTTTTTTGGGGAGAGGGGATATCTGCTTTCTTTGATGAAGAGTCTTGCTGTATTTTTTTACTTTTTAGCTGCTTTGACAATTCTCTATGGAACCGCAAGGCTAGGGCTTATTTTTGGAGTAGGGCTTATATTTTAGGCATACTCAAAAAAGCCCAAAAAATCCTACTAGGGCTTACTTTTGGGGTATGTCTTATTTTTGTGAAAACAGGGTATTTAGGAGTAGAAGGAGATTGGCTTCCTGTTGGCTCTGTGGTCGGATCCAGCATCTTGATACTGATAACCGCTAGCCAAATACTATTCCCTCACTTCATCAACACAGGATAATTGACACTGCCAGTCACAAGATTTAAGGAATGATTTTCCGATTCCTTTTCCGCAATGCCATTAATATTTGTCATAGGATTTTTTTTTTTGCTTTTCACCTGTAAATGTTAATTTTATTTTTTGTTTGTTTCATTACTACAGTTCTAGCGATGATTATATGTTATTATGCGGTTTCTTGGTATCCGATTCCGCTGCCCATAGAAATTCAAGCACTGTTTTAATTCTCCTTCTGTTTTTTTGTGATAGCATTCATGAATTTAGTATCTTTTATGAGGGTTTTGTCTTTTATCAAGCACCCGTAATAAATTTGATCTTGTATTATATATTTTTATTATATTCTATAATATTCTATATTTTAATGTATAGCATACCCAAAAGACAAACTATGGACAAAAGACACAAACAGATAGGGAATCAGAGGATAGAGGAGATATATAGAAGGTTTAGCCATTATTTTGAAGCCAAAAATAGTCCCAGGAAGCCTAGGTTATCGCAAATAGATTAACCCCTGCATTTAGGGTAGATGTCAAATATTCCATCCTTCGAACATTAGAAACTCTATTGATCAACCCCTGATAAGAGCGGGGGCTTCGTCTTCTTCCAATGAAGAGCAATGAAGCATCTTGCTCCTGTTAATATATGAAGGAGCAGCTTAGAAGAGTTTTTTAGCCATTACCCTGGGAGAGACATTAAAAATATAAATCAATGGATCTAGAGAAAATTCAGTATATACAGTACTGTTGAAACTAATTTACATACACTATCTATAAAGACACATCTGCATGTTTTTCTCACTATCTGACATGGAATCAAAATAAACCTTTCCTGTTTTCGGTCAATCAGGAACCAAAATGATTTATATTTGCCAAATGCCAGAATAATGAGAGAGAGAATGTTTTAAGGCATTTTTATTACTTTCTGTAAAGTCAAACATTTACATACACTGAGTACTATGCCTTTAAACAATATGGGACAGCCCATATGATGATCTCATGTCTTTGGAAGCAGCTTCTGAGGTTTATTGGCAATATCTGAGTTAGTTAGAGACATGCCTGTGGATGTATTTTAATGCATACCTGAAACACAATGCTTCTTTGTGTAGCATCATGGGAAAGTCAAACGAAATCAGCCAAGATCTCAGGAAGAGAATTGTGGACTTGCACAAGTCTGGTTCATTCTTGGGTGCAATTTCCAGATACCTGAAGGTGCCTCGTTCATCTGTACAAATAATTATACTCAAGTACAAACAAGATGGGAATGTCCAGCCATCATACCGCTCAGGAAGGAGATGGGTTCTGTATACCAGAGATGAACGTGCTTTGGTCAGACATGTGCATATGAACCCAAGAACAAAAAGCAAAAGACCTTGTGAAGATGCTGGCAGAAGCTGGTAAGATTGTGTCATTATCCACAGTGAAACATGTATTATATCAGCATGGGCTGAAAGGCCACTCTGCCAGAAAGAAGCCATTACTCCAAAAGAAATATTAAAAAGCCAAATTAATGGTTGCAAATGCACACCAGAACACAGACCTTAATTTTTGGAGACTTGTCCTGTGTTCTGATGAAACTAAAATATAATTGTTGGGGCCATAATGACCATCATTACTTTTGGAGGAAATATGGAGAAGCTTTGAAGCCCAAGACCAGCATCCCAACTGTGAAACATGAGGGAGGCAGCATCATGTTGTGGGGTTGTTTTGCTGCAGGAGGAACTGGTGAACTTCACATAATATATGGCATCATGAGGAAAGAAGATTATGTGGCAATACTGAAGCAACATCTCAAGACATAAGGCAGGAACTTAAAACTTGGGCAGAAATGGGTCTTCCAAATGGACAATGACCTGATGCGTACTGCCAAACTGGTTACAAAGTGGCTTAAAGATAGCAAACTCAAGGTTTTTGAATGGCTATCACAAAGCCCTGATTGCAATTCTACTGAAAATTTATGGGCAAAGCTGAAAAGGCCAGAGCGAGCAAGGCGACCTACAAACATTGTTCAGCTACACCAGTTCTGTCAGGAGGAATCGGCCCAAATTCCACCGACTATTGTGAGAAGCTTGTGAAAGGATCCAAAACGCTTATCCCAAGTCATACAGTTTAAGGGCAATGGCACCAAATACTAATGAAATGTCTGAATTTGCAGAAAGTAATAAAAATGTCTTAAAACATTCTCTCTCATTATTCAGGCATTTGGCAAATATAAATAATTTTGGTTCCTAATTGACCTAAAACAGGAAAGGTTTATTCTGGTTTCATGACAGATAGTGAGAAAAACCTGCAGATTTGTCTTTATAGAGAGCGGAGGGAAAACCTGCAGATGTGTCTTTATAGAGAGCGGAGGTAAAAACCTGCAGATGTGTCTTTATAGAGAGCGGAGGTAAAAACCTGCAGATGTGTCTTTATAGAGAGCGGAGGTAAAAACCTGCAGATGTGTCTTTATAGAGAGCGGAGGTAAAAACCTGCAGATGTGTCTTTATAGAGAGTGGAGGTAAAAACCTGCAGATGTGTCTTTATAGAGAGTGGAGGTAAAAACCTGCAGATGTGTCTTTGTAGATAGTATATGTAAACTTCTGGTTTCAACTGTAAGTAGTACTTTGTAGGTCAAGGATTTAACTGAAAGCCAGAACCCTAAAATTCCAGGACATGACCAGAAAATGTGAGTTAATGTATCTGGCAACTCCCCACACCGCCAGCAGACATCCAGAAACATTGGATTGAGTTTGTGAAAAAGATCTGGTTATGTTACCAGAACATTAAGATTTTATATTGATTCTCCTTATATAATGTGCAGATTGATGTATACCATAATACCACACCTTATTTACACCCAGTAGGACATATCTTTGAATATTTGCCTCCCTATCTATTGCATTGATCTCAGTATGTAGTGTATTTTTTTTTTGTAAAAAGAACTTGATCCGAATTTACCTTTTACACAGCCATTAATTGATTCATAGACAAGTAAAAAGAAATACATTATTTTGCCTTCCAATATCCTCCTCCCCCTTAAATTTCAATGGTTAAACATCTTTATGATTACTTATCTAGTTTTGAATATATTTACATAAGAGTGTTTGAAATTCTATGACTGTTATGTTATGTTATGTTTTGTTATGTAATAAAAATATTGAAACACAGGGTGCTGGCCAAGGTATGCACGGTCTGTGTGGGGTGGGGGCTGCGCACCAGATTCAGAGAGGTATGAGCAAGCTTAACTGCTTTATAATACATAGGGAATGAGAAATATAGTTGGCCATATGAAGGGTTTAAAAAGGATGAGATGTGACATTGCATAGCTGCTGAGGATTATTTGAAAAAAAACAGATATTTAGCTAATGTATTAATCAATTCATTACTGCCCCATAACCACTTTACGGTAATCTCTTATTTATGGGGTCCTCTCTTGTTTTCGGGTGGTCCTCGGCGGTTATGCAATGTCACATTTCAATTTTTCAGTTTTTCATGTGGCTGGTTGTATTTTTCATTCCTTGTGTATTATAGGCTCGTTCATGTTTCTCTGAGTTTGGTGTGCGGCTTTCACTTCATGTAGATTGTGTATTTTTTGGCTAGCACCCTGTTCACATTTACAATGGTGAAAAAAAAAAAAAAAAAAAAAAGAAATACATTATTTTGTTTTCTATTTTTCCAGTTTTAATCATTTCCAGACCCCCAAAATTTGATATATAAGATATATTTTTCCTTTTCCGGAATGAAACGGTAGAGTGGGCACTGGCAAAAAATGCCTTCAAGGAAGAACATCCAAGACAGAACTCTCCATTACTTCACCTGTTATTAGGCCAATGGGCTCGGTCTATAAATCATGAATTTGTGTAGACCTGTTATAGCTTTCTGAGGGTTTTTTATGTTACGGTTATTGATCGGGGGAAGTAATTATCCATGCAAAAGTGACATTACGGCCACATTACTGTGTGCAAACACATGGGGAATGCTACTGTAATTTAGAAGATAAATGGATGTGTAATATAAGGACGGAGAGCATAATTAATAACATATTATGTGTATTGATTCTAAAAGGTGATACTAAAAAAAAATCACCTATGGATCTAAATTTTAGATTTTGGCTATGTGCCCACGTTGCATTTTTATGTGCAGAAAATCTGCACATAAAAAAACATGTTTTGGCAGGAAAAAAGCAGCTGAAAAAACATATTGTTTATTGCGTTTGCGCTTTTCTTCACATGCTTTTTTTCCTGCTTCTTCAGGTGCTGTACCCCCGCGGTTGCCACTCGGTCACAGGCTGATCTTACAGCCGGGGCCCGACTCTCGCTGCTCAGAGCGGTGCCCGCGACACTCCTGGTGGTTTAACTCCCTGAATGCTGTGATCAATGCAATGGCAGCATTCAGGAGGCAGGGAGCGGAATTGCTTACTTCTCCCTGGCAATCGGGACCCTGTAATGCGATCAGTGACCCGATCGCTGCCATAGTAACCCTGAGTTGTCACCATGATGACCCCGGGTTACCGAGGTACAAATCGCCTCACAGACCAGCAAGGTCCCGCAGTAAAGGCCACAAGGCCTAGGTGCAGGGAACCTCGATGACATCACAAGGTGAACTAAGATCATGCTGGCGGATCTGCAGGAAATCCCGGTGATCCGCCGACATGAACTCGCTTCACCTTGTGACATCACTGGAGTTCTCTGCAGCAAGGTCCCGAGGTAAAGACCGCAACATGAGGAAATGGCTGCAGGGAAGTTCAGTGACGTCAAAAAAGCACATAAAAATGCACAAAAAAAGCAACGTATGTATTACACATGCATTTCTTCATGCGTTCTTCACTGACGCCATTGAAGTCAGATGGTGAAAAAAGCAGGAAAAAAATGCAGAAATTGACATGATGCTTCTTTTTTCAGCAACAAAAACTGCAAGGAAAAAAGAAGCAGCGTGTGCACAGTAAGTCAGGATTCTCATAGACTTTGCTGGGATAATTTTTTCTTGCTTTTATTGATTAAAAGAAGCAAGAGAAAAACATGAAAAAGCAACATGGGCACAAGGCCTATGTTTCTTTGCTTCAATGTAAAAGGGGGGTCTTCAATGTCCAAATCTCGGGACCCTACATTTGTACTATTCTTGAGGTGTAGAGGAGTCAGAATGGTTGTCACTTCCCTCCCATATACTTGATGATCTTGAAAGCCATTCATTTCAGTGTAAATTTAATTAATTCAATATTTAGAAATATTTCTAGTGTCATATACACATTAAAAAGCAACTTCATCTTAAAGGCAAAGTGGTAAAAAAAAGTCCAACTCCTAAATTAAAGAGGTAAAATGCAACAAGCTTGAGCAAAAGAATGCAGAGGATTAGGCACAGGTAAGAGAGGCAACAACTCAAGCGGCACCATTGATGTACGGTATCAGAAGTTGGTTTTAAAGAGCACCAACCACCAGGATTTTCCTCTATAAACTAAAGCCAGTGCTATCCTGGCACTATCATGCTGATTCTATACATACCTTTAGTTTTGAGATCGGATATATAGTTTCTGAAATACAGGCAAGTAAAGTTTGTGAAATGCACTGTTATGTGATTGATAGCAGCTGCAGAATATCTAATAGGTGGGTCCAGTTTTGTTAGTTATTCCTGCCCCTCTCTGCTGCCTGTCCTTCTTCCCCCTTTCTCTGTTAATACAGGGGGATTAAGGAGGAAGGACAAAAAGGAATACAGGGGCGGGAATAACTAGCAAACTTGACCCACCTATTAGATATTCTGTAGCTGCTATCAATCACATAACAGTGCATTTCACAAACTTTACTTGCCTGTATTTCAGAAAGTATACATCCGATCTCACAACTAAAGGTATGTATAGAATCAGCATGATAGCGCCAGTATAGCACTGGCTTTAGTTTATATAGGAAAATCCTCGTGGTTGGTCCTCTTTAAAGGTGGATTTCTCCTTTAAGAGACAATACACCATTATATATTGGAATATTAATAAAAAATGCCAGCATTGCATGTATTTTCTTCCAGTGCCATTTATTACCTTGAAATGTAATGCATCACAAACTATCCCATAATGCTTTTTCCTTTTGTGCCTATTGTTCATTTCTGCTGTTTCAGTAAATATTATCTGTAAATACGTTGGAAAAAAATGGGTTGAGTGAGCTGCTTTCCTGCGTTCTACCAATGGAAGGAAATGAAATCTGACAGGTTGCCAATCTAAATTGCTAATGTGTTGGACGTCCCCACTTTGAGGGAAGATTTGAGGCTTTTATTTCAGCTGCCGGTTCCCAACAGGAAGGGACATTTTTTTTTTCAGTTCATCTGAAAGTCTGGTTCATTAGTGGAGGCTATCAAAGCCATTAAGACAAAATGCAAAACGGCTCCATGAAGAAGCTTTTATCTGTCGATACAAATAGTAGCTGAGAATTACACTTCAACACATTTTATTCCAGACTCTTGGGGAATTTTGGTCGCCTGAGAGTTCCGGTAAATCATGGCATTGCCACCAGCCGCAAGACCTCAGTCTTTCCTTTTGAGGGACAAAGTGGCAGGTGCCCAATAATTCTGACCATATTCTCCACTGGGAAACATTGAGAATATGTGTGAGGTGACCACTCGGAGGTGACCAAAAGCTCTAGACAATGTAAAAAACTCCAGATAACCTCTAAAGAGAATCTGTCAGCAGGTTTTTGTATGTAATCTGAGATCAATCAGCATAATATGGGGCAAGAAAGCCTGATTCCACTGATGTATCACTTGCTGGATTGCTTGGTGTAGTTTTGATAAAATCTTTGTAGCTGTAGCAGAGCTAAGACTTCTGGGCTGTGTATAACCCTGCCCCCAACCCTGACTGACAGCTTTCTGTGTACACTGTGCAAAAGCTTCTAATCCATGGTGGTTACACAGATTAGCCTGACTGCCTAGCACAGGAGATGTAGTCCTGTAGTGATAATCTTCTGCTGATAAAATACTGATTGTATTGAAACTATACCACACAGCCTAAAGGGGGCTTTAGACGCAACGACATCACTAACGAGATGTTGTTGGGGTCACAGAATTCGTGATGCACATCTGGCCTCGTTAGCGACGTTGTTGCGTGTGAAACGTACGAACGACCGCTAACGATCAAAATTACTCACCTAATCATTGATCGTTGACACGTCGTTCTAATCCCAAATATCGTTGCTGTTGCAGGACGTAGGTTGTTCATCGTTCCTGAGGCAGCACACATCGCTATGTACGCTTACCTGCGTCTTCCAGCAACAAGGTGGGCGTCGCTTTCTTTCGGCTGCTCTTCGCCCCTCCGCTTCTATTGGACGGCTGCCGTGTGAAGTCGCTGAGACACCGCAACGAACCGTCCCCTTAGAAAGGAGGCAGTTCGCCGGCCACAGCTACGTCGCTAGGCAGGTAAGTATCTGTGACGGGTCCTAGCGATGTTGTGCTCCACGGGCACCGATTTGCCCGTGACACACAAACGACGGTGGCGGGTGCTTTCACCAGCGACATCGCTAGCGATGTCGGGTGTGTAAAGCAGCCTTAATAAGTGGCATATCCCTGGAACCAGGCTTTTGTACCCTATCTTATACTGCTCTCAGATTAAATAGCAAAAAGCTGCTGAGAAATTCCCTTTAAATCAAAATCTATGGTGTGTACAGTATATATGCTCCAGACACTCTGTAGATATACTTTTATTCTTTTAAGAGCAAGAGATCGAGTTCGCCATCCAAGGGCATAAAAAGTGCTTATAGATGTAGTCTATTGCAGCCCACTCTTAAAGGAGAATGATGTCCAATATATCTTTACCCTTTAGTAGAAGGCCACAACAAAATACTGTAATCATGGCCTTATCTCTATGAAGCTTGGGGAGAGCATCAACTTTAAATTGAGTGCAATGTACAATGGCTTACTTCTTGAAAGAAAACAGCAAATGGTATGCAGGAGCAGGGGCGGACATATTATTGGCACAACCTGAGTGGCCGCACAAGGGCTAAGGGGGCCAGTACTACCTCCAAAGCAGGTGGAATTGTGTATTTTGATGAACTCATTAGTTAGTTCTGTTTACCAAAACTGCTCCATAAACGTTTATAGCAGTTTTTGCAGTGTTTTTTTTTCACTGTCCTATTGCTTTCTATGGGTGACAAAATGCTGAAAGAATTGATACCTTGTAGATTTAAAAAAAAAAAAAACAACTCACAAACACTCAAGTTCTCAATTCCAGCAAAACCAAATAAGTAAGCCAGAGTGTAAATTGGTACACATACGGTTTGTGAGAGCATGTTCCCACTATGGCCATTTATAAACAAAAATAATCAAATATCCTGCAGTAAGTAAATGGTAATAGTACATATAAATAACATAGGGTCCTTAGTAACTCTGTTATTGATCAAAAAAAGTGTAAAAGCCATCCCACCATGTCAAGGAGTACCCAAATCAGGATGGTCCTTACCGCTAGTACTGATGTTAAGGTGAACTCTTAATCAGAGATCACTTGTTGCCTACTGCCTGGCCTAATTGGTGTGGACCAAGTGGATGCGTAAAGGATTCACGTCAGACACAGTCGGATGTGAAATCTCTTCTTGATCACAGTAAATGGCAGCCAAGAGCATAGTACAGAACATGCGGCCTCTGATATAGGCTAGGGGCGTACACAAGTTCGGATATGCCCATTTAGTGGGACAGTTCATGGGCTAGCCAATGGGGAGATCCGTGTTGCTGTTGATGGGCGGGTCATACTTCAGTGGATGAATCCATGGTGTCATCTGATCTGTGGGTTGCTCCTCTAGCTTGGCCAGTGGGTCTTTTCCTTATATGTGGTCTTCTTACATCTGGACATTCCTTGTATTCCAGGCAAGGTGTGGAGAACAGGATATGGCAGCCATCTTCAAATCTGTGTTATGTGTATGATCTGAAACCTGAATTATGTAAGGCAAATCGACATATTTCCCACAATCCCTTGTCAAGAGGTTAATTAAGTATTTGATGGAAAGGTCCTCCTCAACACTAAAGCCTCACCCTTAGTGTTGAGTGAGAAGTTAACTATTCGTACTTGCTATGCTGATAGCGGGTACTGTTCAATACTCGCATATTCGTTACGAGTAGTGGGCGCAAGGTAAGTCAATGGGAAATATTCACTAAGTAGCGAGTAATCCGAAAGCCCTATTATTCGCTACTCGCACGAAAAGTAAGGCTTTCGGGTTACTCACTACTTGGAGAGTATTTTCCATTGACTTACATTGCGCCCGCTACACGTAACGAATATGGGACTAGCGGACAATACTCGCTAACAGCATAGAGAGTACGAATAGTCAACTACTCGCTCAACACTACTCAACCTGTGTCAACCGACCTCAGTATAGATGGGGGTTCAAAAGGACCGGTGTCAGATTACTTCAGACACCTCACCTGTCCATGGGAAGCTATAAAAATTAAATACCTTGGTCAAAGGGTTGGAAAGGGGGGGAAGGGCCCTGCTTGTACAAAGCACAAGGAATCACAGCAAAGCCAAAGAAATGACCCGGAGCATAAGTTTTTAGACATGCAGCGTGTATTCACTTACTGCAGAGTATGTGCTCATTTTGTTTCTCTCTTAGGTTATAATTATTAAATGGACACAGTGTGAACATGCCCTTACATTTTCTAAAAATAAAGGGGGTAGGGTAAATTAATCACCTTTACTATGTCACTTTCTAAAAGATAAAACTTTGCTTTGAAGAATCAGGCGTAGGCCTGTTTCACACGTCAGTATTTCTGGTACGTTTGTGCTTTTTTTAATGCGTACCAGAATCACTGACATACACAGGCCCATTATAATCAATGGGTCTGCGCACACATCAGTAATTTTTCACTGACCATGTGTCCATGCGACGTACACGTGTGTCTATGATTGCCGCTTGGAGAGATGTCTGTTTTTTTCTGGCATCACTGATGTCCCACGGACCACAATATGGTGTGATCCCTTAAACACGTACCAGAAAAACACAACATTGAAAATAAAAAGCAATTTTAACTCACCTTCTCCTGCGACGCTCTCTCCGGCCTCTGCTCTCTGCTGCTTCAGAGCTGGCTAATTACTGGCATGCATATTCATGTATGCAGCCTCAGCCGACCGGGAAGTAGCTGCAGCGGAAGTCAGCGCCGGCCGGAAACACCCAGAGCCGAAGAGTTCAGTGCCACGGACAGCAGGAGCGGGGACAGGTGAGTTTATCGCCATGTGCGGATCACGGATTGCACATGGAAAACCCACGTGTGCCCATGAATCACGGCACATGGAGGGACATAAGCGTTTTTAACACGTAAATGAAAAACGTCTGTGTTTTTCACTGACGTGTTGGGCTGCACAAAACTTTGCATATAGAATAATGTGCAAAGTCGGGGTACTCACTGTAAGTAAACAGAGCTTATTTTTTTAAAGTTCTCTAATTGTTGTCAGTGAATTATTTTTTTCTCTTTATTCTGAATATTTAACAGTTCATCATATCATAATCTCAACCTATTACCTCCCGCACCAGATTCTCCATTTTCTACTGCAGGACAGTTTTCCATATCAAATATATCCTTCACTACACTGCATGAATTTTTTATAGTCCACTCAATATTTGTCAATAAAAAGCCAAATGGGTATTAATAATTCTAAGTGAACTAATTTGCTTTTTAAGAAAGTACTGCAGCAGTTAGCAATGTAATAGTGGCCGTAAATCTCAGGCAGAAGGATAGAAATGCTATTTTTATATTACAAAATGAATTATTGATAGTAATTACATGTTTATTGTACCTCAGGATGGAACAAACAACATAAGTACCAATGTCTTACTACCTGGCCTGGAGAGCAGGAATGTGCAAAGTGTTACATGATTACAAAGAAAATGATAATGAGATGCAGAGATGATGCCCCACCAATCCCCACCCTGGATATGCCCCAACCACCGTTACTACAGTCCCCACCCTGGATATGCCCCATCATAAGCCATGGACTTCCATAGCCCCCATCCTAGAAGTGCCCCCACAGTCCCCACCCTGGATGTGCCCCATCCATCCTTCCTACAGTCCCCACCCTGGATGTGCCCCATCCATCCTTCCTACAGTCCCCACCCACCATCCCCACAGCCCCAGCCCCTAATGTACACTTGCTTTGGCAAAACTAATTTGTATTTGGTCCTGCCAATAAAGCTTATTTGATTTGATTTGATTTGATTTGATGGGAGATACATTGTCATTTGTACTATCTATCTGTCTATCTATCATCTATCTATCTCTCTATCTATCTATCTATCTATCCCTCTATCTCTCTATCTCTCTATCTATCTCTCTATCTATCTATCTATCTATCTATCTCTCTATCTATCATCTATCTATCTCTCTATCTCTCTATCTATCTCTCTATCTATCTATCTATCTATCTATCTATCTATCTCTCTATCTATCTATCTATCTATCTATATCTCTATATCTCTATCTATCTATCTATCTATATCTCTATATCTCTATCTATCTATCTATCTATCTATATCTCTATATCTCTATATCTCTATCAAATCAAATCAAATAAGCTTTATTGGCAGGACCAAATACAAATTAGTTTTGCCAAAGCAAATGTACATTAGGGACTGGGGCTGTGGGGATGGTGGGTGGGGACTGTAGGAAGGATGGATGGGGCACATCCAGGGTGGGGACTGTGGGGGCACTTCTAGGATGGGGGCTATGGAAGTCCATGGCTTATGATGGGGCATATCCAGGGTGGGGACTGTAGTAACGGTGGTTGGGGCATATCCAGGGTGGGGATTGGGGGGGCCACATCTGGGATGGGGGGCTATGGAAGTCCATGGCTTATCATAGTTCTCTTTCTCGAAGTCTATGACATTCGCTCACATACCATGCTGCTATCTCCACTGCGCTCTCTTCTTCCCCCAGCAGGATATATATTTTCTCTTCCTCCTTCATGGAGCTGAAATCCGGGAAGAGATGGGAGAGTCTCCTGAAGTGAGTGTCCCTCACTGCTGAGTACTTGGTGCAGTGTAGCAGGAAGTGGGTTTCATCCTCCAGGGCCTCTAGGTCACAGTGTTGGCACAGTCTGTCCTCCCTGGGCTTGTAGCTCTGCTTGTGTCGGCCGGATTCGATGGCTAGACTGTGGGCACTGAGTCTATATCGGCTCAGGGTCCTGCGGTCTCTGGGATCCGGGAGTTTTTCCAGATATGGGGCCAGTCTGTAGTCTCTCTGTAGTCTCTGGTACGTGGTCAGTTTCTGTGAGGTGTTGATGTCGGTCCTCCAGTCACTGACATACCTCTCCTGGCCCTCGTCTACCATCTTCCTGATTCTGGTTCTTGTCAGGCTGCTGTGATTGGTTATTTTGTCCAGTTGGGTTTGGGAGAGCTGTGCCAGGGGTCCTGGTTCATCTGGCCCACGTATATATATATCAGAGCTTTGTGGTGATGGGAGCTTGGATTGCTACTCTGTAGGTGAGCCTGAAATGATAGTGACCTCTTCAGAGCTGCTAGGTGTAGAGGGAATCTGCCCAGCTCAGCTCGACAGGCACTGTTGGAGGTGCTTCAATGGACCTGGAGAAGGTGCTTACAGAATTCCAGGTGGAATATTTCTGTTGGGCTGGAATCCCACCTTGACCAATCTGGGTAAGTGTGAGGGCCCCAGACTTCGCTGCCGTACAGGAGGATTGGGGCAATGATGGAATCGAAGATTTTTAGCCAGACCCTCACTGGTGGCTTCAGATGATACAATTTCCTTCGGATGGCATAAAAGGTTTTGCAGGCCTTGTTTTTCAGGGTCTCTATGGCTTGTTTGAAGCTCCCTGACTGGTGAATTTCCAGGCCCAAGTAGGTGTATTTGTCTGTTCCTGTTAGAGTGCAGCCGTTTAGGACAAATGAAGGATGCTGTTCAAATCTTCTTTTTCTCTTCTGGAACACCATGATGTTGGTTTTCTTTAGATTGATCGGTAGTGCCCATGTGGAGCTGAATTTCTCCAAAATTTGTAGGTTGTCTTGGAGACCTTTCTCGGCTGGTGATGTGATGCCCTGGCAAAGCCAGGTTGTCACAGAAAGAGTTAATCCTCCTTGGTAATCTGATCTCACACCGGTGCAGCAGGACAAACCACAGCCCCCAGGGTAAGAGAAAAGCAGAGCAGAGGGGAGGGGCTGGAGCAGAGTGTTTGGGGAGACAGAGAGAAGAGAAGTCTGGAGTTGTAGCTCCCAGGCTGAAAGTGAAGCGTGCTCCGAGAGGGCCGGGACAGGCTGCGAGTGAGGAAGGGGCCAGAAGTAGCCGGGCAGGGTAGTGGCCCCCTCGGTACCTGGGTGACCCGGATCACTACAGGGGAGTGGATTCCCCGTTCCCGGCTGAGGAGAAAGAGAAAGAGAATGGAGAGAAAGGCACCTGGCTGCAGGGAAAGAACAACAAGGGCTGCTGCACCGTGTGTGGGACACGAACACCCCCGTACCGAAGGCTGCGGACACTGGCAATTCCTAGTTTACCAGTGACTCTGTGTGACATACTTGTGAGTACGCCCGTGCCCTCGGGCACCACACTGCAGCACTGCGCCCTGCTCCCTGCTTACCCCATCACCGGGCCCCGGGACAACTACCCCCTACCCACGGAGGGGAGAAATAACAACCGAGCTGCTCCCTGTCACCGCTCCCGGGATCCCCATAAAGAGCAGCGGTGGTGTCCACAATCACCACAACCGTGGGTGGCGTCACGGACAATCTCCCTTAACAAACCCCCTTTTACTGTGGAGCCTGGGATCACAGACCGGGTCACGCTACCGTGATACCCACAGGAGTGACCCCGTGGCCTGGATCTGAGTACCCCCTGGTTCCCGGGCGACACATCTGGCGTCACGAACAGGATCGAACCCATCCAGTTACCTGGAGGAAGTGTGCCTTATTCTGGACTGTCAGCGGTGATCCGCTGCAAAAATTTTGAAAGTCGCCATCTTTGCCGCCATTTTGGGAGCGAAAATCTCCCGCCCAGCACCTTCTTCCCCAAGCGGTGGGCGCGAAAAAGAGGCTCCGCCCCCTGAGAACGCGGGCGGAAGTGAAGCTCCGGAGGACCGGAAGCGAAAGAAAAAAACTTTAAAAGTTGCCGGAAGGACTGCTCCCGAGTACCAAGGGGGAGCAGGAGGAAGGAACCGCAGTTTATGTGACCAGGACTGTAAAGGCAGGGACGCCAGGACTTTGCCTAATTCCGTTCCTGGACAAGCAGTAGCCGCAACCCCGATGACATCTTACCCGGATCCGGCAGTCCGCCCAGCCGCCACGGTGATGATGTCGGCTCTGGCAGTCCGCCCGGCCGCAACGGAGGTGGCACCCAATTGGAAGTCTGCCCCAGATGTGGCGCCAGCCGCTCCCAGGTACCCCGTCACGGCTGTGGAGCAGCCGGAGTGCACCTGCAGAGAGGAGGAGCAGGCCAGTGAGAGATGGAGCCCTCGGCAGTTAGCGAGGCCGGTTGTAGCCGGCGCCGAGGGCATCCAAGTGGGCCTGGCTTCTCAGCAGGAGGCAGAGCACGGAACCCGTGCCCCGTACTGGGAGTGGCGGCAGCGGCAGTGGTAGTGGAGCATGGACGGCTACCCGCCAGTTTCAAGTTGACTATTTTATGGACTGTCACCCCTGTTCAGCGTCCTCAACTTCAGGAGGTGGCCATCTGCACAGCAGGTGGGGGCGGCAGAACAGTTTAGAGTTTAAGACAACGTATCTCCCGATGTGGGAAGATGTATGATTGTAATGTGTTGATTTTTCCTTTTCCAGTTTTAATAAATGTTGGTGGCCAGACGGCCCGAGGACGGGCCGTGTTTTACCAAGGGGGTGTGTGACGCCCTGGCAAAGCCAGGTTGTCACAGAAAGAGTTAATCCTCCTTGGTAATCTGATCTCACACCGGTGCAGCAGGACAAACCACAGCCCCCAGGGTAAGAGAAAAGCAGAGCAGAGGGGAGGGGCTGGAGCAGAGTGTTTGGGGAGACAGAGAGAAGAGAAGTCTGGAGTTGTAGCTCCCAGGCTGAAAGTGAAGCGTGCTCCGAGAGGGCCGGGACAGGCTGCGAGTGAGGAAGGGGCCAGAGGTAGCCGGGCAGGGTAGTGGCCCCCTCGGTACCTGAGTGACCCGGATCACTACAGGGGAGTGGATTCCCCGTTCCCGGCTGAGGAGAAAGAGAAAGAGAATGGAGAGAAAGGCACCTGGCTGCAGGGAAAGAACAATAAGGGCTGCTGCACCGTGTGTGGGACACTAACACCCCCGTACCGAAGGCTGCGGACACTGGCAATTCCTAGTTTACCAGTGACTCTGTGTGACATACTTGTGAGTACGCCCTTGCCCTCGGGCACCGCACCGCAGCACTACGCCCTGCTCCCTGCTTACCCCATCACCGGGCCCCGGGACAACTACCCCCTACCCACGGAGGGGAGAAATAACAACCAAGCTGCTCCCTGTCACTGCTCCCAGGATCCCCATAAAGAGCAGCGGTGGTGTCCACAATCACCACAACCGTGGGTGGCGTCACGGACAATCTCCCTTAACAAACCCCCTTTTACTGTGGAGCCTGGGATCACAGACCGGGTCACGCTACCGTGATACCCACAGGAGTGACCCCGTGGCCCGGATCTGAGTACCCCCTGGTCCCCGGGCGACACAGTGACACCAGCAGTAGGTCATCTGCATAGAGCAAGAATTTCACCTGGGCGTCATGGAGTGTGAGACCTGGAGCAGTTGAAGATTCTAGAGCAGTAGCCAGCTCATTGATGTAAATATTGAAGAGCATTGGACTTAGGCTGCAGCCCTGTCTGACTCCTTGGCTCTGCTGGAAATAAGCCGTTCTTCTACTGTTCACACTCACACTGCAGAGGTTCTTGGTGTAGGAGCTTTTGATGACATCGTAGGTCTTTCCTCCTATTCCGCTTTCCAGCATTTTTAAGAACAAGCCCGGGTGCCACACTGAGTCAAAGGCCTTTTTAAAGTCTACAAAGCAGGCGTATATCTTCTCATGCTTTGTATTGTGGACGTGGCTCTGAATGAGACTGTGCAGGGTGTAGATGTGGTCCGTGGTGCGGTGGTTTGGCACCAACTATGCTTGGCTTTTGCTCAGGACATTGTGCTCGGTAAGGAAACTGATGATCCTTTTGTTTAGGATGCTGTTGAACAGTTTTCCCAAGTTACTGCTGACACATATGCCTCTGTAGTTGGCAGGGTCATACCTGTCCCCACTCTTGTGGATCGGTGTAACGAGTCCTTGGTTCCAGGTACGAGGGAAGTAACCACCACTCAGCACAATGTTGAACAATTTAACCATTGCAGCTTGAATTTCTGGTGGGCTGTACTTCAAGATCTCTGGGGGGATTCCATCCAGACCACTAGATTTTTTACACTTTATGGAAGTGATTTTCTCTGCAACTTCCTGTAATGTAATTGGTGTGTCCAGTGGGTTTTGGAAGTTTTTGATTTTCTCTTCCATTGCCTTTAGTTTTGATGTTATGTTTTCCTGCTCTTGGCTTAGTCCTTCTTTTGGGATGTCTTGGTAGAGGTCTCTGAAGTACTGGAGCCAGATGTTGCCATTTTGGATATGGGTGTCATTCTTTTTCTTGCTCTTTGTGTCCATGTGGCTCCATATTTCCCAGAAGGAGTTGTCTTGGAGGGCGTCTTGGAGTTGGCTAAGTTTGGTAGAAATGTAGCTCTGCTTCTTCCTCCTGAGGATGGTTTTGTACTGCTTTTGTATGGTGTCATAGGCTTCCCTCAGGTCTGGGTTGTTGGGGTCTCTGTGTTTATTGTTTGAGGCTGTTCTCAGGGTCTTTCGAACGGCTTTACACTCTTTGTCAAACCAACCATTGATCTGCTTTTCTTTTGGCCTCTTATAGTTGACTTGTTTGAGGTCGGACAATTTGGCCATGGTGTGGAATATTTTGTTGAGGTCTTTTGCAGCTTGATTCACTCCTTCTGGGTTTGACTTGTACTTGTAGCTGTAGAAGTTGTGGAGCATCTCCTGTAATTCCGGTCTGTTGGGAGCCTCTTTATATTTTATTTCTGATGTCTTGGACCATTTATAGGATGGAGGTCGCTTGTAGAGGCTGCTCTGCTGTGGCTTTTGTGTGGATGGTTTCTCTGTAGATTTTATGTACAGGAGAAGTTGGCTGTGGTCTGACAGGTGCGTTTGTGGGGTGACTATGAAGGCGCTAATATTTGCCGGGTCCATATCTGTAATGGCGTAGTCTACTACACTCCTTCCTACATGGGAGTTTAGTGTATATCTTCCCAGTGAGTCTCCCTTTGTACATCCATTAAGTACGTCTATCTATCTATCTATCTATCTCTCTATCTATCTATTTCTCTATCTATCTATCTATTATCTATCTATTTATCTATCTATCTCTCTATCTATCTATCTTTACTAGACCTGGTCCTCTCATTTGAACGAAAATAAACGTCTGAGCCCCAAGGCCAAATCCAACTGAAACCACAGTACTCACTATAGTTCTATGCTCATTATCTACTTATCTTCTTTATTTGAATATATCCATTTTCTACCACATATCTATGTATACATTTTCTTTCTTTCTTTCTTTCTTTCTTCTCTTTCTTCTCTTTCTTCTCTTTCTTTCTCTTTCTTCTCTTTCTTTCTCTTTCTTTCTTCTTTCTTTCTTTCTTTCTTCTCTTTCTTCTCTTTCTTCTCTTTCTTTCTCTTTCTTTCTTCTCTTTCTTTCTCTTTCTTTCTTTCTTTCTTCTCTTTCTCTCTCTCTTCCTCTTTCCTTTTATCCCTAAAGGAGTTAAGGGTGCTTTACACGCTGCGACTTCGCTATGTGTGACACCGCAGGAACGACGAACATCTCCTTACCTGCGTCCACCGGCAATGAGGAAGGAAGGAGGTGGGCGGCATGTTAAGTCCCGCTCATCTCCGCCCCTCCTCTGCTATTGGCCGGCCGCTTAGTAACGTCGCTATGACTCTGAACGCACCTCCGCCTTGAAGGAGGGATTGTTCGGTAGTCACAGCGACGTCGCTGACAAGGTATGTGCGTGTGACGCTGCCGTAGCGATAATGTTCGCTACGGCAGCGATCACCAAATGTCGCACGAACGACGGGGGCGGGTTCTATCGCTCGCGATATCACTAGTGTTGTCGCAGCGTATAAAGCACCCTTTAGATAATGTCAGAACCCAATAATCTAAGTTAAACATGGTTAGTTTCATCAGAATCTCTTCACCTACAACATGCTCCTCTCAGATAAAGTAGCAAAAACCTGCCGGCACATTCCCTTTAAAGGTAATGGGCCTAAATGCAAAATCTTTAATAAAAAGGGGGTCTTTAATAGAACTGGCGCTCATAAAGGCCAAAAGGACCTTTTGAGCTCCTAGACTCCAAGGTTTGACTGCAACTTAAACCACTGCATCCACTATAGTTACGCTCCTCTGTCTATTTAGGTACCAGAGGGCAGCCACAAGAGTAGAGGCTGGGTGCGGACCCCAGGACCGGGACTCAATGTGTTCCGAATAGCAGATACAAAAAGCAATGTGGAAGAATATTATCTATCTATTTGGACGCTAACTGCATTTATGGATGTTTTCTATGTGACTGTATAATTATAACCTTACCACTGATTTGTTGCTCTATTATATTTTTATTATTCTGAACAGTTTATGAATCTTTTGCTTCTTGTTTTGCAGCACATGACACCGGACTGGTCACCCTTCAGGTTGCCTTTAACAACCAGATCATCTCTAATTCTGTTGTCTTTGAATATAAAGCGAGAGCCCTTCCTACACTGCCTTCCTCCCAGCATGACTGGCTCTCCCTGGATGGTAAGCGCACATTTTCCAATTCTGACTTATAGGGGAACATGTCACTAGTGGAGCCCCATATTGTATGCACATTTTTTCTTAATGCTATATATATTCAGTAACAGTTTATAGAAATTGCATCCCTGTCCTGGGACACAAGCAAAGGAGACTCCGCCAATCATTATCATTGGCTTTCTCATGTTTTCAAATATCTCTGGTAGTCTGGGATATGAAGGGTAGTCTGGTTCCTTCTTGACATGTTCTTAATACATGGTTGATCTTTCCACCACCTAAGACTGGCCATAAGGGTTCGATTCCATTCGCGATTTTCATGTGAGTGCAATCATAAAACATCGGCCCGCACTCGCACCAGTGCAAAAGTATGGGGCAGCGTCCATCTGCGATTGATTTCTCATGCCATAGCGGCATGTAAAATGAATCGCAGCACGCAGGGTTTTGCAGCGAGTCTGGGCTCACTTGCCCCCCATACAAGTCTATGGGAGTGTGTGAAACATTGCATGTTATCCGACTGCAGTGCGATATACGCAGAGACATGCCGGGGAGAAGATGGGGAGAAAGTGCTCCTTCCCTCTTCTCCGCACCTGTCATGAGATCGCAAGATCGCATCACACTCGTATGACCCTCGGCTGACATCCGCAGCAGAGGGTCATTAACATATCACTTTCGATGTTCTCACATCAGAAGCTGTGGGCAAGTGGAACCAAACCCTAAGGGGTACTTTGCACGCTGTGACATCGCAAGCCGATGCTGCAATGTCGAGCACAATAGTCCCCGCCCCCGTCGCAGCAGCGATATCTTGTGATTGCTAGCGTAGCGAAAAATTATCGCTACGGCAGCTTCACACGCACTCACCTGCCCTGCGACGTCGCTCTGGCCGGCGACCCGCCTCCTTCCTAAGGGGGCAGGTCGTGCGGCATCACAGCGACGTCACACGGCAGGCGGCCAATAGAAGCGGAGGGGCAGAGATGAGCAGGATGTAAACATCCCGCCCACCTCCTTCCTTCCTCATTGCAGCCGGGACGCAGGTAAGGAGATGTTCCTCACTCCAGCGGCTTCATACACAACGATGTGTGCTGCAGCAGGAACGAGGAACTACATTGTACCTGTCGCTGCATCGGCATTATGGAAATGTCGGACCCTACACCGATGATACGATTATGACGTTTTTGCGCTCGTTAATCGTATCAAAAAGGATTTACACACTACGATATCGACAGCGACGCCGGATGTGCGTCACTTTCGATTTGACCCCACCGACATCGCACCTGCGATGTCGTAGTGTGCAAAGCCCGCCCAGTGCATTCAGCTTTTGAATTGGATTTGCTACTCAATGTGTAAAGCACCTCTTCAATGCTATGTCATCCCTCTGGAATATTTCGAAGCACAATGTCTCCTGCAAATTATGATGCTCCTATACTAAAACATGGAAGTTGTTGCACTTAAAGTTGAGCAGTTCCTGGGCAGTAGAAAAGTCCATGCATAAAAGCTACCTTCTGTCTCCCCTTATATTCCAGCTATGCCCTGTTCTATTGTACATTAACGGGCACCGTTATTGTATATATAGAACATAAAATTTAAGGTTTTCTGCAGGAGATGTTATTATGAATAAATTGATAAATATATTAACATAGTAAATCATGCTTGTTTTGTCTACAGAAATAACTACTGTATTACATTAAATTGCTGCCATATTGCTACACTCACAGAAACTTGTCCTAGAATGTTATTAGTACAGGAACCTATGAACATGTACAGTAGGAAGTTTCACCTCCTTTGTTCATGGAAAATATGATTTTAGTGAATATAATATTGGAGAACTGAGGATACCAATGGTGCTGCTATTCACCTTGTCTTTCTGATCTAATACTGGAAATACCAGTGATGCTGAAGTAAGAAGAGGCTGCTCACACTGCTGTTCACATTGTCTTTATGATCTAATACTGGAGACACCAAAGGATGCTGATGAAAAAAGAGGCTGCTCACACTGCTGTCCACCCTGTCTATATGATCTAATACTGGAGACACCAAAGGACGCTAAGGAAAGAAGAGGCTGCTCACACTGCTGTCCACCCTGTCTATATGATCTAATACTGGAGACACCAAAGGACGCTAAGGAAAGAAGAGGCTGCTCACACTACTCTCCTCCCTGACTATCTGATCCAATGTTGAAGATACCAGCGGTGCTGAAAAAAGAAAAGGCTGGTCACATACCTGTACACCTTGACTTTCTAATCTAATATTAATAATGACATCTGTAAAGTGCTGTGGCATTAATGGTGCTATATAAGTGAGTAAAATAAAGAATACTGGAGATAACAGGGGATCTGAAGTAAGAAGAGGCTGCTAACACTGCTGTCCACCCTGTCTATATGATCTAATACTGGATGTTAAGGAAAGAAGAGGCTGTTCACAATGCTATCCACCCTCTCTATTTAATCTAACCCTGAAGATACTAGGGATGCTGAGGTAAGAAGAGGCTGCACACACTGCTGTCTATCTGATCTAATGCTGAAGATTCCAGAGGTGTTGAGGTAAGAAAAGGCTGCTGACACTGTTCTCCACCCCATCTTTCTGGTATAATACTGGACATACCAGAGGTGCTGAGGAAAGAAGATGCTGCTCACACTACTGTCCACCCTGTGTATCTGATCTAATACTGGAGACACCAAAGGTTGCTGAGGAAAGAGGCTACTTACAGTTAGGTCCAGAAATATTTGGACAGTGACACAATTTTCGCGAGTTGGGCTCTGCATGCCACCACATTGGATTTGAAATGAAACCTCTACAACAGAATTCAAGTGCAGATTGTAACGTTTAATTTGAAGGTTTGAACAAAAATATCTGATAGAAATTGTAGGAATTGTACACATTTCTTTACAAACATTCCACATTTTAGGAGGTCAAAAGTAATTGGACAAATAAACCAAACCCAAAAAAAATTTTTATTTTCAATATTTTGTTGCGAATCCTTTGGAGGCAATCACTGCCTTAAGTCTGGAACCCATGGACATCACCAAACGCTGGGTTTCCTCCTTCTTAATGCTTTGCCAGGCCTTCACAGCCGCAGCCTTCAGGTCTTGCTTGTTTGTGGGTCTTTCCGTCTTAAGTCTGGATTTGAGCAAGTGAAATGCATGCTCAATTGGGTTAAGATCTGGTGATTGACTTGGCCATTGCAGATTGTTCCACTTTTTTGCACTCATGAACTGCTGGGTAGCTTTGGCTGTATGCTTGGGGTCATTGTCCATCTGTACTATGAAGCGCCGTCCGATCAACTTTGCGGCATTTGGCTGAATCTGGGCTGAAAGTATATCCCGGTACACTTCAGAATTCATCCGGCTACTCTTGTCTGCTGTTATGTCATCAATAAACACAAGTGACCCAGTGCCATTGAAAGCCATGCATGCCCATGCCATCATGTTGCCTCCACCATGTTTTACAGAGGATGTGGTGTGCCTTGGATCATGTGCCGTTCCCTTTCTTCTCCAAACTTTTTTATTCCCATCATTCTGGTACAGGTTGATCTTGGTCTCATCTGTCCATAGAATACTTTTCCAGAACTGAGCTGGCTTCATGAGGTGTTTTTCAGCAAATTTAACTCTGGCCTGTCTATTTTTGGAATTGATGAATGGTTTGCATCTAGATGTGAACCCTTTGTATTTACTTTCATGGGGTCTTCTCTTTACTGTTGACTTAGAGACAGATACACCTACTTCACTGAGAGTGTTCTGGACTTCAGTTGATGTTGTGAACGGGTTCTTCTTCACCAAAGAAAGTATGCGGCGATCATCCACCACTGTTGTCATCCGTGGACGCCCAGGCCTTTTTGAGTTCCCAAGCTCACCAGTCACTTCCTTTTTTCTCAGAATGTACCCGACTGTTGATTTTGCTACTCCAAGCATGTTTGCTATCTCTCTGATGGATTTTTTCTTTTTTTTCAGCCTCAGGATGTTCTGCTAAACCTCAATTGAGAGTTCCTTAGACCGCATGTTGTCTGGTCACAGCAACAGCTTCCAAATGCAAAACCACACACCTGTAATCAACCCCAGACCTTTTAACTACTTCATTGATTACAGGTTAACGAGGGAGACGCCTTCAGAGTTAATTGCAGCCCTTAGAGTCCCTTGTCCAATTACTTTTGGTCCCTTGAAAAAGAGGAGGCTATGCATTACAGAGCTATGATTCCTAAACCCTTTCTCCGATTTGGATGTGAAAACTCTCATATTGCAGCTGGGAGTGTGCACTTTCAGCCCATATTATATATATAATTGACATGTTTTTGTAAACAGCTAAAATAACAAAACTTGTGTCACTGTCCAAATATTTCTGGACCTAACTGTACATACTGTACTCCATGACTTTCTGATCTAATACTGATGAGGACATCTGTAAAGTCCTCTGGAATTAATGGCGCCATATAAGTGAGTAATATAAATAAATAATACTAAAGATAACCGGAGAGCTGAAGTAAGAAGAGGCTGGTAACACTGCTTTGAACCTTGCCTTTCTGATCTGATACTGGAAATACGAGGAGAACTGAGGTAAGAAGAGGCTGCTCCCACTGCTGTCCACCCTATCTGATCTAATACTAGAGATACAGGGTGCTGAGCTAAGAAGAGACTGCTCACATTGCTGTGTATCCTGAATATCTGATCTAATACTGGAGATGCAAGTAAACCAGCTCCCACATTTTAGCAATGGTAAGTGTGGAAACACAAAAGTCAGTGGGTGCTCTCGTCCACTGGCATGGCTGTCTTTAGAAAAACTGCATGGACCAGGTATTATCCCACTGAATGCCCGCACTCCTTCCCTGTGGGTAGAATACTACTCAGACAACACAGGGTGAGGGAATCACACATTGGTAAGACTTTATTAGGTCACCAACAGTGAAAAGCATATCGTACATTCCCAGCAAGGATACAAGATAGTACAAGCAACAGAGTCTCACCCTTTCCAGGGATTAAAATATGTGTGAGTTTGTGGCTTCCAGGAAAAAACTATCCCAGCCAGAAGCACCCCACTTTTGGCAAGCACCCAGTGAAGGGAGATAGTAACAAGCTTAGAAAGCTGACCGAGCACAACAAGGTATGTAGCCTGGTGACTAGATTGTCCCATCCTGGGTTTTCCAATCAAATTTGTGGGCTCAGTGTTGGACAGTGAAGCAGTTCTGTAATCCTCCAGCTGGAACAATGGATCCTAGGCTGAAGTCCTGAAGAATGATGATGGCAGGAGCAAGGCCCTTTTTATACCACTCAGTTCACATTTCAGGGTATTGTGTCTAACAGGATTGGTGGTAGATGGCTGTTCCCTCATTGGTCACTAGTTCAAACCTATTGCATAATTGTCCTCTGAATGATGTAGTCAAAAGGGGCCTGAGGCCACCTGCACTTAGCAGGCAATGTAGAAATTAGCAAATAGCTCTGGTTAATCTGACATGAAACAATGGCTAATTTCTCTTAATCTACCAAGCAAAGGAACAATGCATCTGGCCTTATTAAGAACAGTTCATCCTTGGCACAAGTGACCAGATGCTGAGTAATCACAGTATGTTTTTTGTTTTCTTCTACTATTGCCATTAACATTTTATCTTCGAACCATACACTTCGTACTACACTATAATTAAGTTTTAACAATCAGTTTTAATTATACAACCCTTGAAAAGAAGGACATAACAAGAAGAAATGCTATGTATGTAGCACTTCCAAATTAAAGAAGAAATCCAGGACGTGATAGATGAATGGTGGTTTATTATCAACATGTTCCTGAGTCAAATAGACTCCTTCATCAGGACAACCACATGTAGAGTGACAGATAGCAAGCATGTGCATAAATACATGGGAGTAGAGACAACTAGGGCCCCCTAGCCTGAGGGCCAGTCTAGGAGTCCCAGTCCCCTGTTATCCCCTCACACCCCATGACACAGGGGAAACACCTCTTGATATTTCCCCATGCTTCATTTTCATCCTGCCGGCGTTTCTAACAGTTCTGATCCCCCTTAGCCGGCTTGAGCCTCCGTGATCTATACAATAAATTGTTTTTTTTTCTCATCTCACTTTTTCAATAAACATTTTATATCTTATCTTTAAACCAATAATAATGTTTTAGTCTTATAAATATATTCTTTATTAGATCACAGTCAATCCCATTTATAACTTCACGTCTCTCGTATAGATCAGAACCTTAGACGCACTCCTAGGAAGAATCAACAACACCATTTGTAGCTGGTGCAAGACCTGATATATTATATTTTTTTGAATGATAACAACCCACCATTTTAATTTTATTTTTCTCTTTTCTTCCTTTATAACAATTTTAAAGAATATTTTAATAACAATACAATTTTATCTTTTTTTTGTTAGATTATTTTGAAGTGTTTGGATAATGTACTATATGACCATTTCCTCCATTTTTATCTTTGCACCTATTTTTGAATTTTGTATGTATTTTTTTTATATGTGACAGACTGTTACGAACCGGCGCCACCATAGCCGCAAGCAGCCTGCTGCGGTTCCTGTTGTGCCCAGGCGCCGGCTGCCATTCTTGGCGTGCCTTGGGTCATCCAGTTGGCTGCTCCTTCCACCATGTCTAAGTGTGGAGAGGCGGCTAGTGCGCATGCGCGCGCCGATTTACCCCAGCCAGAGTCTAAGTCTGGTGTTTTGCCTACTGAGCATGCTCAGCCTGATTGTGTCATTTCTGAGACTAAGTCCTCAGTTCAGGCTACTGAGCATGCTCCCACAATTAATCCTAACAGCCACTTTGCACAGGTACTTGGACTTCGTGCTGTGTCTAAGTTCTGGGATGTGCCTACTGAGCATGCTCAGGCAGATAGTCTGATTTCTGAGTCTGTTGTTCAGGCTACTGAGCATGCTCAGGCACTTAGGGCATCAGAGGCTAGGTCCGGTAAGGACCTCACTGAGCATGTCCGTGAGGTTGCAGGCCCTGATAGGGCAGAGGGTGTCAGGTGTCCTGATGACGTGGCCACTCCGGAATGGCTCGCAGAGGCCCGCCCCTATGATCTGGCACCTCACCATTGGTCATCAGACGATGACTGGTGAAGTGTTTGGGGCGTGGCTGCCATGAGGTCATCAATGACGTGGCGGTTCCGGATAGGCCGCTGGTGACGTCGCTGCTGACATGGCACTCTGCTATTGGACCTTGGTGGTTCCACCTTAGGTTTGAAGTGGACCCAGGTTATAAAAGGGGCTGGAGACAACATGGAGGTGCGCAGTCTTCATTTAGAGTTCATGGTGGCATAAGCTTTGTTGGAAGAGGTAGGTAGGGCTAGGCAAATGGTGCCTGTCACGCCAAGATTCGTGGTTCGGCACATCAGGGTCAGGCGCCGTGCTTCCTTGCTGCCATTCCAGTTGTGCTATAGCAGTCCAGTGGCGTTAATTGGACTGCGGCTGCTGTGTCACCTGTCCGTTTGTGCCTCCTACGCACACGGACAGCATACCTGTTGCGTTACTTGTCCGGTTGTGTTCTCTACGCACACGGACAGCATACCTGCTGCGTCATCTGTCCGGTTGTGCCCTCTATGCGCACGGACAGCGTATTCCAGAACCCCTGTGGAGTTAACAGGGTGTTCCTGGATTGGGTGTGTGAACCCTATTTCTCTCCTCGGCTTCCCAGTCAAATGCTACTGATGTGACTACGTGGTCTGACGTGTCTTTCACACACGTGACCAGTCGAGTGGTGACTAGAAACGCTAATCGAAGGACCGCTCGCAGCGGTCTTCTCGGTCAACGCTAACTGGTTACCATCCGGCCTGACGTGTTCCCTACACACGTGGTGGTCGGAGTAGCGCCCGCTCCACCGAAACGCTAACTGGGTTGTCGTCCGGTTTGATGTGTTCCTACACACGTGACCGGTTCCCAGGTCTCCTGGGTTATCTCTGAGTTATCAGCTCTATAGTCTCCACCTAACCCACAGGGTGCCAGCAGCTCCATTGCCATCTGGAGCACGGTGGGCCCCGACTGGCGATTGGGATATATACCCCCTGGTCCTAATCTGCCGGTCCTCCCGTAACACAGACAAAATCAAAAAAGAAAATCCCATTGTATGATTTTTAAATAATTAATTTGCATTTTATTACATGAAATAAGCATTTCATACACTAGAAAAACAGAACTTAATATTTGGTAGAAACCTTTGTTTGCAGTTACAGAGGTTAGACGTTTCCGGTAGTTCTTGACCAGGTTTGCTCACACTGCAGCAGGGAATTTGTCGACTCCTCCATACAGATCTTCTCCAGATCTTTCAGGTCACGCCTCCATACAGATCCTCTCCAGATCTTTCAGGTCACTCCTACATACAGATCTTCTCCAGATCTTTCAGGTCACTCCTCCATACAGATCTTCTCCAGATCTTTCAGGTCACTCCTCCATACAGATCCTCTCCAGATCTTTCAGGTCACTCCTCCATACAGATCCTCTCCAGATCTTTCAGGTC
Organism: Anomaloglossus baeobatrachus; assembly: GCF_048569485.1. Taxonomy (NCBI): domain Eukaryota; kingdom Metazoa; phylum Chordata; class Amphibia; order Anura; family Aromobatidae; genus Anomaloglossus; species Anomaloglossus baeobatrachus. The sequence goes on along the minus strand of NC_134363.1, from coordinate 128,299,009 downwards.
ACTCCTCCATACAGATCCTCTCCAGATCTTTCAGGTCACTCCTCCATACAGATCCTCTCCAGATCTTTCAGGTCACTCCTCCATACAGATCCTCTCCAGATCTTTCAGGTCACTCCTCCATACAGATCCTCTCCAGATCTTTCAGGTCACTCCTCCATACAGATCCTCTCCAGATCTTTCAGGTCACTCCTCCATACAGATCCCCTCCAGATCTTTCAGGTCACTCCTCCATACAGATCCTCTCCAGATCTTTCAGGTCACTCCTCCATACAGATCCTCTCCAGATCTTTCAGGTTTTGGGAGCTGTCTCTGGGCATTCTGCAGGTTTATTTCGATATAACAAAAGGATGTACATTTTAATCTACTATAGTGATTACCTTCCTACAAAAAACAAGTGATTTGCTAATTGAAGATATTTAGGAGCTTATTTATATATGACATTTTTTGTCTCTATTTCAATCCCCAGAGAACTCCCTTACACCTCATTCACATGTATGTGTTTCCTGTATATGTGACATCCGTTTGTTTTTTTTTTCACACATACCAAACATACCTAATATAACCTATAGGCCTCCTCACGAGTCCGTGTTTTACTGGCAGTACAGATGACAAGGGCCAATACAAATCTATGGGTCCGCGAAAAACACATACGGCACACGGATGTTATTAGTGTGCTATCTGTGTGTTATATCTGTTTAAAGAGGACCAACCACCAGGATTTTCCTATATAACCTAAACCCAGTGCTATACTGGCGCTATCATGCTGATTCCATACATACCGTTAGTTGTGAGATCGGATGTAAACTTTCTGAAATACAGGCAAGTAAAGTTTGTGAAATTCACTGGTATTTGATTGATAGCAGCTACAGAATATCTAATAGGTGGGTCGGATTTTGCTACTTTTTCCCGCCCCTGTCTGTTTGCCTGTCCTTCCTCCCCCTGTCCTTCCTCCTTCCTCCCCCTGTAATAACAAAGATAGGTGAAGGAAGGCCAGGCAGACAAGGGCGGGAATAACTAGCAAAACCCAAGCCCTCTATTAGATATTCTATAGCTGCTATCAATCAAATAACAGTACATTTCACAAACTTTACTTGCTTATATTTCAGTACATCCGATCTCACAACTAAAGGTATGTATAGAATCAGCATGATAGCGCCAGTATAGCACTGGCTTTAGTTTATATAGGAAAATCCTAGTGGTTTGTCCTGTAACATTGCAAAGTATAGGGTAAGCTTTGTCATTTCTATATTTCTTTAGCCATCTGTGAAAAACACTGATGGAAAAAAGACAGCCACATCGATGACACACTGATGGAAAACACTGATGGCACCGCTACCATTTTTTCATGGACATGTGAAGGAGACCTTTAAGTGACTCAGAACTAGATATTTCCTTAAAATCTTATACTGTTCCTACAATCCTGACTAGTTGGCTATTCTAAAAATTACATATTTATCGTAATACCGGAAATATTATTGCATCACTTGGTGCACCGTCTCCATAACTCACCTTCCAGCTCAGCAATATCCCACCTTGTAATGTGCTGCTTTTTCCTGGCCGCGATGAATCACTGAAGTTGTGAATGCTTACAGTGTAAGTTATCAGTCATAATTAACAAGCTCAGATACAGAATGGGGAGGCTATGCACAAACTAATAATGGATGGAGACTGGACAGCCCTCAATATGGCTCATCTGTGAGCAAGAACAGGCTGTAGAGTGGTCTCTGAAAAGTTAATCATTGGGTATAGTCTTTCTTTGCACTTCCTGACACAGAGCACACAACCTTTACTTCACTAAAGGCCCCGTCACACTAGGCAACATCACTAGCAACATCGCTGCTAACGAACAACTTTTGTGACGTTGCTAGCGATGTTGCTGTGTGTGACATCCAGCAACAACCTGGCCCCTGCTGTGAGGTCGTTGGTTGTTGCTGAATGTCCTGGGCCATTTTTTAGTTGTTGCTGTCCCGCTGTGAAGCACAGATCGCTGTGTGTGACAGTGAGACAGCAACAACTAAATGTGCAGGCAGCAGGAGCCGGCTTCTGCGGAGGCTGGTAACCACAGTAAACAGTGGGTAACCAAGAAGCTCTGTCCTTGGTTACCCGATATTTACCTTCGTTACCAGCCTCCGCCGCTCTCACTGTCAGTGCCGGCTCCTGCTCTGTGCACTCGTAGCTGCAGGACACATCGGGTAATTAACCCAATGTGTGCTGTAGCTAAGAGAGCAAGGAGCCAGCGCTAAGCATTGTGCGCTGCTCCCTGCTCTGTGCACATGTAGCTGCAGCACACATCGGGTAATTAACCCGATGTGTGCTGTAACTAGGAGAGCAGGGAGCTAGCGCTAAGCAGTGTGCGCTGCTCCCTGCTCTGTGCACATGTAGCTGCAGCACACATCGGGTAATTAACCCGATGTGTGTTGTAGCTAGGAGAGCAGGGAGCCAGCGCTAAGCAGTGTGCGCTGCTCCCTGCTCTGTGCACATGTAGCTGCAGCACACATCGGGTAATTAACCCGATGTGTGCTGTAACTAGGAGAGCAGGGAGCCAGTGCTAAGCGGTGTGCGCTGCTCCCTGCTCTGTGCACATGTAGCTGCAGCACACATCGGGTAATTAACCCGATGTGTGCTGTAGCTAGGAGAGCAAGGAGCCAGCGCTAAGCGGTGTGCGCTGCTCCCTGCTCTGTGCACATGTAGCTGCAGCACACATCGGGTAATTAACCCGATGTGTGCTGTAACTAGGAGAGCAGGGAGCCAGTGCTAAGCGGTGTGCGCTGCTCCCTGCTCTCTGCACGTGTAGCTGCGTGCGCTGGTAACCAAGGTAAATATCGGGTTGGTTACCCGATATTTACCTTAGTTACCAAGCGCAGCATCGCTTCAGTGCGTCGCTGCTGGCTGGGGGCTGGTCACTGGTTGCTGGTGAGCTCACCAGCAACCCGTGTAGCGATGCTCCAGCGATCCCTGCCAGGTCAGGTTGCTGGTGGGATCGCTGGAGCGTCTGACTGTGTGACCTCTCACCAGCAACCTCCTAGCAACTTACCAGCGATCCCTATCAGGTTGTATCATTGTTGGGATCGCTGGTAAGTTGTTTAGTGTGACGGTACCTTAAGTTTCAGCATATACAGATCACATTCATATATTTCTTAGGCTGTATTCACATGTCCTGTAGTCATCAGTTATCACGGATCTGTTAGGCTAAGTTCACACCTCTGTTGTTTTAGGTCTGTCGTTGCGACACAACTACGGATCCATCGTTTTTTTAGCTGTCAACTGATGCAATAGATGTGTTATGTCACAGGATTCCGTTCACAGGAATCCTGTGAAAAAACTGTTCCGTCGCGTCCGTTACAACCGCTGTGCATCTGTTTTTTGACAGATCCGTCGTCATCCGTTTGTGTTTGGGACAGCCCAATGGGTGTGCCAAACATGCTGGGCATTCTCAGTAGAGCACTAGATTCCGTCGTGTGAATTACGGTGGAATCCAACAACATAGACAGCCATTATAGCTCTTGACGGATTGCGACGGACACCTGCGGAGTGCGTTTTTTTGTTGCTCCAAAAAACATTACATTCAGTGTTGCTCCCGCCTGACGGTCACTCAGTAAACGACTGATCCGTCACGCAGCGGATGCAACACAAGACCATCCGTCACAATCCGTCGCTAATAGAAGCCTATGGGGAAAAACGGATTCCTGTAAAATATTTTGCAGGATACCGTAATTCCTCAAGGCGACGGATTGTGACTGATGCAAAACAACGGAAGTGTGAACTTAGCCTTAAGCCTGCTTTACACGTTACGATTAAGCATACGATATCGTATGCGATCGTAACCGCCCCATCAATTTGTTGAACGTGTCGCACAAACGATTATTTGCCATCACACATACTTACCCTTCCATACGACCTCGATGTGGGCGGCGAATGTCCACTTCCTGGAGTAGGAGGGACGTTCAGCGTCACAGCGGCGTCACGCGGCAGCCGGCCAATAGAACCGGAGGGGCAGAGATGAGCGGGACGTAAACATCCCGCCCACCCCCTTCCTTCCGCATTGCCGGCGGGAGCCGCAGGACACAGGTAAGATCTGTTAATCGTTCCCGGGGTGTCACACACTGCGATGTGTGCTACCTCGGCAACATTGAACAACCGGACATTCAATTTTTAGCAATTGAACGACGTGCGTGCGATGAACGTTTTAACGTTCAATCGCAATCGCACGTAGCTGTCACACACTGCAATATAACTTACGATGCCGGATGTGCGTCACTTACGACGTGACCCCGCCGACACATCGAAAGATATATTGTAGCGTGTAAAGCCCGCTTTAGAGATCCATTTGCAAAAAAGTTTTGCAACCACAACTTTTTTGTCCATAGTTAAACAGCAAATGTCGGCCGGATCCATTTTAACAGGTGGACTCTATGGACAATGTATCCGTTAACGGATTGCTATTTATCGTCCATCTGTAACAAATCGATTACAAAAATGCAAGTAAGATTGGCTTAATAGCAATCCATTAACAGATCTTTTGTCCATAGACTCCCATGTTAAAAAAAAAAAATACATATGTCAGAAATCAGTTTTCCAACGCATCCATTCTAACGGATGACTACAGGACATGTGGACTTAAGCTGGTGTCACACATAACGACGACGACAACGACGTCGCTGCTACGTCACCATTTTCTGTGACGTTGCAGCGACGTCCCGTCGCTGTCGCTGTGTGTGACATCCAGCAACGACCTGGCCCCTGCTGTGAGGTCGCCGGTCGTTGCTGAATGTCCAGCTTCATTTTTTGGTCGTCACTCTCCCGCTGTGACACACACATCGCTGTGTGTGACAGCGAGAGAGCGACGAAATGAAGCGATCAGGAGCCGGCGCTGGCAGCTGCGGTAAGCTGTAACCAGCGTAAACATCGGGTAACCAAGGGAAGACCTTTCCCTGGTTACCCGATGTTTACGCTGGTTACCAGCCTCCGCTCTTGCTGCCAGCGCCGGCTCCTGCACTGTGACATGTGGCTGCAGTATGCATCGGGTAATTAACCCGATGCATACTGTAGCAAGGAGAGCAAGGAGCCAGCGCTAAGCAGTGTGCGCGGCTCCCTGCTCTCTGCACTGTGACATGTAGCTGCAGCACACATCGGGTTAATTAACCCGATGTGTGCTGCAGGAGAGCAAGGAGCCAGCGCTAAGCGCGGCTCCCTGCTCTCTGAACTGTGACATGTAGATGCAGCACACATCGGGTTAATTAACCCGATGTGTGCTGCAGGAGAGCAAGGAGCCAGCGCTAAGCGCGGCTCCCTGCTCTCTGCACATGTAGCACAGCGACCTTATGATCGCTGCTTCTGCTGTGTTTGACAGCTAAGCAGCGATCATAACAGCGACTTACAAGGTCGCTGTTACGTCACCGAAAATGGTGACGTAACAGCGACGTCGTTGCCGCTGTCGTTTAGTGTGACAACAGCTTTAGCCTAACGCTGGACCATCTGTTATCTCATGGAAGGACTCTACAGTAAGCTCATACCTGGTGTGAAATGGGTGATAACGGGGAACAATAAATTGTATTCTTCAGCAGAGAAAACAGATGATATACTTTAGCACTAGTGACTCTTTAAATTCTCCAGTTGGTAACGTTCGTCCCTATTTCTTCATAGCAGTTGTCTCCAAGATGTAACACCACAGCTCATGAAAAACTATAGCTCCAATTGAGAATTTCCCAAAAAGCGTAGAGCCCAAAACAGAGACCAATTAGTTTGCTGGGATTTCGCTATACAACCATCGAAATATAATGAGCTGAGTTACTGAGGCAGGGTATGGACAAAGAAGGCTGGAAGTGTTTCTCTTGGATGTCTACAAGATGAATGCACCATCTTACGCAATATTTCCTCGTCTGTCCTCAAGATGAAGACTGATTTCATGTTCTAAATGAAGTGTGCAGATTCTTTTTTTAGTGCTGTTGCTTCTAACTTTTCTTTCTCTTCTACAGAGAGTGACTTATTTTAATTGCTGACTATACATATTCATTGTGTTTTTTCCATTCGTATGTTTTCTTATTTACTTTCTAATGAAGAATAATAGAATTTTGGGGGAAAATGCATTCAATGTGCAACTATTAAAGGAACTTGTTGGCTTCGCCATACCCCCCAAACAGGCACCATGTTTTTATTGAACCCTTTATATATTTCCTAACAAGCTCCTTTTTGTTCCTTATAAATTTTGGAATATGGCATTAGCAGCTGAATCCTGTGTCCCTGAATTCCTCCTGATCATGCGCAGGCACGTCAATGAACATGGGGTGCATACATGTGTTTTGACTGCGCATGGAGATTTTCAGAGCCAGTTTTGCAAATGATGTTACTCACACCCACAAGAGCATGATATCATGATTAGTGGGATGATAAATCTGGGTTAAGCAATGCCCCCAAAGCTAGTTACCCACTAATTAGCAGATCAACAGCGCAGTTCTAAAATTTATTTCAGACATATTCAAAAATCAATATACCACAAAAAGTTATTTGCTAGGGTTCACTAAATACATTGTGGTTGGGGGGCTTGGGGAAGCTCATAGGTATCCCTTTGATTCTAGGCTTTTTAAAGGAAGCCTATGTCACAGGTGTGTCACACTTGACCGACAGTCCTGTGGTATCCGACTATAGAAGGTCACAACGTTTGGCTACACAAACTGCTCCCTGACATTCTCTTCTTCCTGCTGTGGTATAAATGGTATCTTATATATCTTCTCTGCTTGGGGTTTATCCTTTTCCTTTTAGGACCCTGCAGATATCCTCCCCTTTCAGCTGTTAATCATCCTCACTTCCCCTTGTGTCCTTAAATACCCACATTTCCCCTTGCTGTTTTCTGGTGATAGAGTTATATTCCTATACAGGCCTTGGATGCAAGCAGTCGGCTTGCATTCATCTGAATAAAACATTGTTGTGTGTTGCTGTTCCTCTTCCTGAGACTTCTTAAGGCCGCTTTACACGCTGCAACATCATTAGCGATCGCACCCGCCCCCGTCGTGCGTGCGTCACGGGCAAATCGCTGCCCGTGGTGAACAATATCACTAGATCGCGTCACACGAACATACCTTACTAACGACGATGCTGTGGGCGGTGAACAACCTATTGTTTCAAGGGGGAGGTTCGTGCGGTGTCACAGCAATGTCACACAGCGGGCCACCAATAGAAGCGGAGGGGCGGAGAGCAGCCGCATTAACGTCACTCCCACCTCGTTGCCAGAGGATGCAGGAACGCTGTTGTTCGTCGTTCCCGGGGTGTCACGTGTAGCAATGTGGGCTGCCTCAGGAACAAGAACAACCTGCGTCCAAAACGAGCAACGATATTTTGAAAATGGAACGAAGTGTCAACAATCAACGATTTGTGCCACTTTTTGGATCATTAGCGGTGGCTCGTGTCACACGCAACAACGTCATTAATGACGCCGGATGTGTGCCACGAATTCCGTGACCCCAGCGATATCTCGTTAGAGATGTTGTTGCGTGTAACAGGGCCTTTAGAGAGAAGTTATTTGTTCACTTCCCCCTGTTTGTGCTGCCTGTGTCTTCTTTAGAGCTTAGTAGAGTTGACTAAGTGCTCATCCCATCCGTTCCTTACCTAGGGCCCAGTTCAAGGTCAGCCAGGGCCAGGTATCCTGCTTGGCGCATAGATGCTGAATCTATTGAGGGTGGTCAGGGGAGCCAGCAGAAAATTTGGTCAGGGGTTGCTATATTTCCCTTTCCTAGACACAGGATTTCCCTGACGCTGTACTCATGGTACTTCCCTATACCTAGCATGACAACCTAATTTCAATGCATGTGAGGCCATAAGAGTTCAGTGGCTTTGAAGATAAAGTGATGGTAATATATCTTATATCTGCTTTTGTGTGTAGTACCTCTTGGCCATTCACTAGAGATTTTATTTCTCCGTAGTCGTAACATCTTAACAGTTGCCCAACTTTAAGAATAAAGATACTCTAATATGATGTGTTCCCTTCATGTAGAGGATTACAGCGAATGAGTAATTATTATCCCGACACATTTTCTGGTTGTGACAGAATTGAGGAATTTCCTTAGTTTTAAAATAAATGACACACACGTTGGGGGAGTTTGGTTTAGAAGGCCATAGATGTGTGACAAAAGTTGGCTGAATGGAGATGCTATTTCCATACACAGAGGGCATAAACATTTTTATGCTCATGTTATTGTCTTCACTAGTTCTTATTTATAAGCCACCAGCGGCGGACTGGAGTACCTGGGGCCCACCAGGAAAAATCAATCTTGGGGCCCACCAGCACCATGCAGTTACCGTACTATATATAGCAGGGGTGGGATTCAAATTTTTAACAGGTTATCTGTAAACCCCGTCCATTTGAAAACCACACCCATTCTGTAACCACACCTATTCTGTTAGCCACACCCATTTTCACGCAATTTCCTCAACCAAAAAATACAAGTAATTTAAAGTAAAATCTCCTTCCCCTTCCTCTCCTGTCCAGCATCAGTTGTTCCAGTCACTGTCAGTCTTATTGTATTAAATGATTTTTCTACAGTTTTTAAAAATTATTACTAAAGGAGCCCTGCTAAAACTGGAAAGGACAACCTTCCCCATACAGATCTCATCCCATTATGGCCTCTTTCCCCTGCAGATCCCATCCCATTATGGCCTCTTTCCCCTGCAGATCTCATCCCATTATGGCCTCTTTCCCTTGCAGATCCCTTCCCATTATGGCCTCTTTACCCTGCAGAACCCATCCCATTATGGCCTCTTTCCCCTGCAGATCCCATCCCATTATGGCCTCTTTCCCCAGCAGATCACATCCCATGTGCTCCTTTTCCCATATAGCTCCCATCTTATGTGGCCCCTCTCCCCATATAGCTGCCATCTTAATGCGGCTCTTCTCCCCATATAGCCACATATAGCTGCCATCTTAATGCGGCTCCTCTCCCCATATAGCCACATATAGCTGCCATCTTATGTGGCCCCTCTCCCCATATAGCCACATATAGCTGCAATCTTAATGTGGCCCCTCTCCCCATATAGCCACATATAACTGCCATCTTAATGTGGCCCCTCTCCCTATATAGCCACATATAGCTCCCATCTTATGTGGCCTTTCCCCATATAGACACATATAGCTGCAATCTTAATGTGGCCCCTCTCCACATATAGCCACATATAGCTCCCATCTTATGTGGTCTCTCCCCATATAGCCACATATAGCTTCCATCTTAATGTGGCCCCTCTCCCCATATAGCCACATATAGCTGCCCTCTTATGTGGCCCCTCTCCCTGCATCTTCGGCTCACTGAGCGCTTACCTGCTCCAAGCACCGGTGGCCTCTCCTCTGTCTTCCATCCTCCGCGGCTCTCTGCACACTAAGGGTATGTGCGCACTAGGTGTTTTTTGTGCATTTTTGGCCGCAGAAAAACACAAAAATGCACCCGCGGTAAAAGCGCGATGCGTTTTTACGTTTTTGGCTGCGTTTTTGCTCACTGCTTTTTTATGCGTTTTTTATCAGTGAACAATGCCATTAAAGATTGTTGAAAAAAAAGATCTGATGTCATTTCCTTCTTCAATATGTTCTTCATTCTCCACTAGTGTATGCAGGAGAGCAGACAGCTGCAGAACTACAAGGCTCAGCATGCTCCATCCAGGACTGTATGCAGGAGTTTTTTGCCCTCCAAAAAAATGACGTGGGCTTCACCATATTTTTGTATGCTAGCCAGGTACAGCAGGCAGCTATGGGCTGCCCCCAACCCCCAGCTGCCTATTTGTACCCGACTGTGAACCAAAAATATAGGGAAGCCCTTTTTATATTATTTCATGAATTTCATTAAATAATTAAAAAAAAAAAGACGTGGGCTTCGCCATATTTTTGTGTCCAGCCAGGTACAACTAGGCAGCTGGGGATTGGAATCCGCAGTGCAGGGTGCCCAAGCTTTCTGGGCACCCCCTCTGCGAATTGCAGTCCGCAGCCACCCCAGAAAATGGCGCTTTCATAGAAGCGCCATCTTCTGGCGCTGTATCCAACTCTTCCAGCTGCCCTGATGTCGGGTGGCTCACTGGGTAATAATGGGGTTAGAGCTAGGTGTATATTATCAGCTGGCCCTAAGCCCGAAATTCATGGTGTCACGCCAATATTAGACATGGCCACCATGAATTTCTAGTAAAGATAAAAAAAAAAACCACAACACACAGAAAAATATTTTTATTAGAAATAAAACACAACACAATTAGTGACTCCATCTTTATTGAAATAAAGAACCGGATCCGGATCCAATATAATTTGATCGGTTTGCTGGAAGGCAGAGTGATCAGATGATGTGTCAGGATGAAGGCATGAATCACATCACACATCAGCTGATTGCATAAAAGCCGATTATACAATCAGCTGATGCATCAGTGCAAAAAAAAAACCCCACACACTTCTGTGCAGACTCCTGTCAGACCGATCAATGCAGGACCTGGCGGTAATCAGCTGATAAAGTCTCCTGACGGCATCAGCTGATAGTTTAGCCGTCCGGGTAGTAAAAAGCCAGCGTTACCGCTGTCACTATCACTGTCAGCTGATTCCATCAGGTGACCGCATCAGGTGATCAACGCCAGGTCCTGCAGCTATCGGAGGTGTCCCGGCCGTCTGCACACAGCCGGAGCTGCGGTACCGGGAGCGGACATGGCACCGGGAGGCTGCAGACAGGTGAGTATGAGGGGCCCCTGCTCACTCCCCGAGACCCCGCACCCCACCTCCGGGGCCCCCGTACACCCTTCCTGGGCCCCTGCACTCCCCCCCGGGGCCCCTGCTCGCTCTCCGGGCCCCCGCACCCCCCTCGGGGCCCCTGCTCGCTCTCTGGGCCCCCGCACCCCCCCCCCCGGGGCCCCTGCTCGCTCTCCGGGCCCCCGCACCCTCCCCCGGGGCCCCTGCCTTCTATACTCACGTGCTGCTGCAGTCAGTGGAGTGACGCCGGTCCGTCCTCCGCAGTGCACAGCGCGATGCTGCCAGCACCTGCACAGGAAGGAAGCAGTCATCGCTCTGAGACTGCCTCCTCCTGCAGTGTCGCTGCGCAGATGAGTCAGAGCCGCGCGGCACTGACAGTGACAGCAGGGAGAGCGGGGAGATCGCTCTACCTGCTTGCCGCTCCAGAGGGAATGGGATTGTCACTAATCATATCGGCAATGTGCCGATATGATTAGTGAAATTACCGGCCGGGGGGGGACCTCTCACACACATCCATAGGTGCCCAGGTGGGGTAGGGGAGCGGGGCCTAGGGGGCGTGGCCATCAATAGCAGGGGCCCACCGGGGGTTCTCCCGACCTCCTGGTGGGCCAGTCCGCCCCTGTAAGCCACAATCTATAATGGATGATATATTTTTATTCTCCATGTTTTATCCGGTTAGCAGCGACAAATACCAGAGGTTTGGAGGTAATGAGACTAAAGTCCATATGATATCAGTAGATTCAGTATGTACTAATGAACAATTAGCCATGAATGCAAATCTCTGTAATCTTTTGGGTCTACCAATACAAGGATGGGGGAAGCCTAATAATGTCAGTAACGAGGGGCTGCCTATTGATAGTTTTATGAAAAGCTCAATGTATGGTCTCCCCGTTTTTATGTGGGTTTCCTCCACATTCTCCCACACTCTAAAGACATAGTGATAGGGAATCTAGATTGTGAGCCCCAATAGGGAGAGTGAAGTGTCCATAAAGCGCTGTGGATTAAGTGAATAAAATAAATAAATATGGGCAGAGTAAAGGCCTCATACACATTAGGCTAATATCAGTCCAAACCTGCTGATATCGATAGGTTAACTCAACAGTCTGTGTAGGGAGAACCCACCTGACTTTCTTGGGAGATATGGATTTGGCACGTCCAATTTCAGAATGTCGTCCCTTGTGTTCTTAAGAGACAAGACCCCGTCATAGATGTCTGATGGTGGCTTTCTCATAGAGAACACAATGACTGTTGGATAGACAAGGAAAAGTGCCGCGCTGCTGTAGGGATGAAAAAAGCCCAGAGGGTATTACTAGTGATTTTTATTTCAGCGCGTTTCGGAGAGAGACCCCTCTCCGTCTTCAGGAGTAAATCCTTAAGAAGTAAAGGGGTCCCTCTCTGAAACACGTTGATATTAAAATCACTGGTGATACCCTCTGGACTTTTTCATCCCTACGGCAGCGTGGCACTTTTCCTTGTCTGTCCAACAGTTATGTTCTTCTCCTCCATGTGGAGCCGCAGCAGCCATGGTGTTCAGGTTTCTACAGTCAGTTGTGGCTTATTCAAATGCTGAAGGTGAGCTCCTCTAGAGTTCAAGTCACACTTTTATCATCTGATAAGACCCTAATTTTTGCGCTAATTGTCTTTCAACAAATATTCTTCTTCATAGAGAACACACGACTATTTGGCATAGCGAGAGCTTTTGTATATGGGGTAGTAGTGAGCGATAAATGCCAGACAAATGATCAGCCAAACCATTGTTAGGCCAACAGCTATCTAAAATGTATGGGGGGCTTTCGATTGGCCCACCAGAGGACCTCCAGTGGGCTAGCCACCACTGCTCACTCCCATGGACTTTGTAAATCAAAGGGGACAAGCATCTGGTCTGTTTAGCAGGATGGTAGGACCTTATGTTACTTTTTGAGTATAATCCAGAGCGTTTGTCCATGGTGGTCTTTCCAAAACAATCATACTATGACCCCTGCAATAGGACCATCATCACATGGGTACTCAGGGGCCACACATGCTGGAGTGTCATTACCTGATTACACAACTAATATCATAGTATAAATGGTCAATGTAACAAAGATAACGAGGCTATCCCAGAGATGAGGTTCTCATATGCGATAGCATATTATAAGTAGCCTGATACTCTCAGTAGACTCCAGCACAGAGCGGCGCACAGGACAGCTGCAATGCAGAGGCCCTTCAGGGAGAAAAGATTAAATAATTATACCATGACTTATATAAGTTTCCTCGCTCTGAGTACACAGCCTTGATTGCAGCAAAGTAATAGAAAAGGAAAATCTAAAAGGCTTGATCAGACTCCTGGTCAAAAAGATCAATGTGAATCTAAACAACCATAGATATTATATATTATAAAAATGTCTTAAATATTGTTCATTTTGTAATATAAAAGATCATATATTACTCGTATTTGGTTTTCACTATTTAAAGGGAATCTGTAACGAGGATTTTGCCACCTAATCTGAGAGCAGAATGACATTGAGACAAAGACCCTTATTCCAGTAATGTGTCACTTAGGCTGCTTTCACACATCCGGTTTTAGCAGAGTCGGCCAATCCGGCTCTAAAACCTATGCAACGGATGCGGCGATAATACCGCATCCTTTGCATAAGTTTTTGACATGCAGCCCGTCTAGTTTTTGCTGCTTGCGGCACGCTACTGAGCATGCGCAGTGGAAAAAAACGCATGTGGCGGCCGTATGCGGTGTTAGCCACAGGACGCCGCATGCGGCATCCATAGGCATGCATTTCAAATCGCGCCGCATCAGCGATGCGTTTTTTTTTGCCGGACAAAAAAACGTGCCAGGCAACGTTCCATCCGGCCGCCGCATCGCCTAAATCTGCCGCATGCGGCAAAAACCGGACCGAACGCAAGCCCATGCGGCACAATCTGGCACTAATGAAAGTCTATGCAAAAAAAACCGCAACCGGCGGCAAAAAAAAACCGTTGCGGTTTTTCTGCAAAGCGCTGGATTGTGCCGCACAGGAAAAACCGGATGTGTGAAAGCAGCCTTACTGGAATTCTTGATGTAGTGTTGATGAAATCACAGTTTTATGAGCAGGACTATGTCAGTAGAGGACTAGTAAACCAGCTACCATGTGGTCTTCCATATTCATGAGCTCTGTATAATTTCACCCCTACCACTAATAGCACAGCTTTCTGCCTATGCACAGTGGACACAAAACACTGACAACAGTGACATGGATGGAGTTATATAGAGCCCACATTCAGAGAACTAGTAGATCTGCAGCAGATAAAACAGTGATCTTATCAAAACTGCAGTGAAAATCCCAGTAAGTGATAAATCACTGGAATTAGGATCTTTGCCCCTAAAATATAATGCTCTCAGATGGGGTAGAAAAACCTGGTGGTAAATTTCCTTTAAGCAGCAATTTGTGCACAAGATTTGCTTTTCCTTTTGTAAAAGAGGACAGACAGTTACAGCTATTGGAAGCAACCTTTCTTCCACATACTTCCCGTGACTTCTCTTTCGGATACTACCCTTGCACTTTCATCCTGATAGTTTCTGTGTCCTTTCTTCCTGACACTTCCATTACTCTCTCATTCTGACACTGTCCAGGTCCTTTCTTCGTGACACTTCCCATGCCTTTTCTTCCTGATACTTCGTTTGATCTCTCTTCCCGACACTTCTAGTGTCCTCTCTTCCTTATAATTCCCTTACCTTCTCTTCTTTTCTTTCTGATGCTTCCCTTTCCCTTTCTTTCTGATACTTTCCTTGCCCTCTCTTTCTGATATCTACTTTGTCATGTCTTTCTGATGCTTCCTTTGCCCTGTCTTTCTGCAGCTTCCCTTGCCCTTTCCTTCTGATGCTTCCCTTGCCCTTTCTTTCTGATGTTTCCCTTGCCCATTCTTTTTGATTCTTCCTTTGCCCTGTCTTTCTGATACTTCTGTTGCCTTCTCTTTCTCATGTTTCCCTTGCCCTTTCCTTCTGATGTTTCCCTTGCCCTCTCTTTCTGATGTTTCCCTTGCCCTTTCCTTCTGATGTTTCCCTTGCCCTCTCTTTCTGATGTTTCCCTTGCCCTCTCTTTCTGATATTTCCCTTGCCCTTACCTTCTGATGCTTCCCTTGCCCTTTCTTTCTGATGCTTCCCTTGCCTTTTCTTTCTGATGTTTCTTTTCCCCTTACCTTCTGATGCTTCCCTTGCCCTTTCTTTCTGATGTTTCGCTTGCCCATTCGTTTTGATACTTCCTTTGCCCTGTCGTTCTGATACTTCTCTTGCCTTCTCTTTCTGATGTTCCCCTTGCCCTTACCTTCTGATGCTTCCCTTCCCCTTTCTTTCTGATGCTTCCCTTGCCTTTTCTTTCTTATGTTTCTTTTCCCCTTTCCTTCTGATACTTCCCTTGCCTTTTCTTTCTGATGTTTCTTTTCCCCTTTCCTTCTGATGCTTCCCTTGCCCTTTCTTTCTGATGTTTCTTTTCCCCTTTCCTTCTGATGCTTCCCTTGCCCTTTCTTTCTCATGTTTCTTTTCCCCTTTCCTTCTGATGCTTCTCTTGCCCTTTCTTTCTGATGTTTCTTTTCCCCTTTCCTTCTGATGCTTCCCTTGCCCTTTCCTTCTGATACCTCCTGTGTCCTCTCTCCCTGATGCTTCCCTTGTTTTTTCTTTCTGATACTTCCCGTGTCCTCTCTTCCAGATACTTCCTTTGTCCTCCCTGTATATGTGGTGTCGCGGGCGGAGGAGGGGACGCCGCGCTCTCCCACTGCTCGGGTCCGGCTGCCGCGGCTGCTGCAGCCTGCTGCTGCTCGGTGGCTCGAGCGATGGGCCGGATCCCGGGGACTCGAGCGGCGCTCCTCGCCCGTGAGTGAAAGGGGATTGGGTTTTGGGATAGTTTATTGTCCATGACGCCACCCACGGTTGTGGTGTTTAAGTGGACACCACCGCTGCTCTGTCTGGGGAGCCCGGGAGTGATGGTACGGAGCAGCCAGTTGTTGATTTGCCCCTCTGTGGGTAGGGGTTTTGGTGATCCCGGGGCCCAGTGATGGGGTTGGTATGGTTGACAGGCGGGTATGGGGCCTGTGGAGGTGCAGGGGCGCAGGGGCAACGCTGTGCCGCACGGCACGGAGGTACTCACTCAGCCAGTAAACACGACACAGTTCTCGGTAAACAAACGGCTGGTTGGACGGGTCCCTCGGACGGTTACGGTGCTGCGGTTCCCTGCAGTTAGCGGTGACGGTCTCTTCCCTGCACCTATGTAAAGTCTCTTGGTAGCGATGGGTCCCCACCGGTTACCCACTCCTCGGCTTCAATCTGTGCCGAAGGAGCCCTACTTTGCCCGCAGGCGCTGGCCCTGGGAAACTGGTGCCCTGGCGGTGGCGGTGTCTCCCCTTCACGGTCAGGCTGTTGCCTTCAATCGGGACTTGGTTGTTAGGAGACAGAGGTCCCGTTCACTGACGGATTTGGCAAATTATGGCGACTCCTAGCCTTGCCGGGATCCGAAAGGCCCCTGCCATGGTGCTGACTGTTCTTCGTATACTGCTCCAGTACCGCCGGGTCACCACCCGTCCGCGGTCCTTCCAGCAACCTCCAAACAGTCCCCCTGCAGACTATCACCACCGTCTGCTGACCTTGCTGTCTCAGTCCGGGGCACACACCCGGACCAACTTCAGGCTTGCTTAACTGTTCCTTTTTTACTTCTTCACTCAAACTCCTCTACCACTTCCTTCTACTTCACTCCCCTAGCTTGAACTCTTCTCTAGCCCTCAGCTAGACTTCAACTGCCTGGTTTTCCCACCTCCAGGGCTGTGAACTCCTCGGTGGGCGGAGCCAACCGCCTGGCCCACCCCCTGGTGTGGACGTCAGCCCCTGGAGGAAGGCAACAAGGATTTTAGGTTAGCTTAGATGTACCTGCAGGGAATGTGGGGTGCGTGTGATGTTGTGACCTGTGACCCCTGGCTTGCCCAGGGTGTCACATTCCCCCTTAGCAAAACGCAGACCGTCCTCGGGCTGCCCGTCCAACACCGGTTTTATTTTCCTTTTGTTTGTCTGTAAAGATAGGGAAAACGGTAACATATATACAATTTATGGCATCATCCCACATCGGGAGGTTCAGTTCTTAAACATTGCAAACATTAAAACGGTTAACGGTTACGGTCTCCGCTCTCTCCCACCCAAGTAACCTGACCCTGATGCTGCCCCTAAAGCCCAGGCAGCACCCCTTGGCCCCAGTCCAGCACAAGTTACCCGAGCGGGATCTGTCCTTCCCCTCCAGAGGGTAGCCACCGGTTCCTGTGGTGGCTGGGCCCCAGCCTGCTCTGCTGTGGGCCCTCTCTCCAACCTGCCTCTCCGGAGGCGGTAAATGCGGAAACGGTAACGGTAACACAACTTATTTACAAGCCACTAGCGTCTGTGGTTGACCTGCAAGTTCACGGGCTTGTCCATGGGAGTTCCTATGCATATTTTTCAAACGGTCCCCACGGGGACACCGGTGCCGGCAACGGCCGGTTTCAAAATCACGGTAGACAATCAGGTTACTGTTCGGTTCCATTTACTTATCATTATCTGCAGAACTTTCAAACAAACACACTTAAAACACACCTGTTTCCCCCCCCCCCCTTTTAAAGAACGGTTTCCCTGTACCTAAGTGGGGGCCTACCTAGGTTGGGACGGGTGGACCTCCGGGGTCCGGTGTCAGTGGGGCTAGGCAGTGGGGCAGATGGAACAATCGGTTCCTCCTCCCGGCTATCGTGTGGGGCAGGCGGAGGCATAGGGGAGCTGGGCACAGGTTCATCCCTGGGCACTGGCACTGGTTCTGGCTCACGGTCGACCGCTTCCACCACTTCTTCATCCACAGGTTGTGGGAACAGTATCACTGGAAGAATCACCGCGCCGTTCTGTGTAGGCCAGTCTGCTGGGAAGTCACCCATCACAGTGTGGATCACCTCTTTTGCCTTCTCTGCTGGTGGAGGAGCTGGTACTTCAGCCATCGCCCTCAATGCTGGTGGGCACCTTTTCAGATGGTCCCGGGAAACCGTGGCCAAGGTGCTCCCTTGGTCACGACTGATCTGGTAGACCTTTCCATCTTCCCATCCTGTGGGTTGGATGACGTATGGGATTTGTTCCCATTGATCATCCAGCTTGTGGGTTTTCCTCTTCCGCTTTAACACCACATCTCCAGGCTGGAAAGGGCCCGCAGACGCTTTCTGATTGAAGCACTGCTCCTGTTGTTCTCGACTCCGACTTAGGTTCTTTTCCACATACTCCTGAATCTGTCGGTACTGCACCCTCCGCCGGGTATCCCATTCAGCCGTTGAGGGGAGTGTCTCTGGGGCTTCCAGTCCCATTTCCAGTACACCGGCAGTCGGCCAGGCCGAGCCCTCATCAGATACGCTGGGGTGCACTTCGTTGAGCTAGACGGGATATTGTTGTACATATCGACCAAGTCGGGCAGCTTCTCCGGCCACAGGTTCCGCTCCTCCAACGGCAACGTTTTGAGGAGGCCAAGGACCAGATGGTTCATCTTCTCACACATACCGTTGGTCTGGGCATGGTAAGGTGTGGTCCGGATCTTCTTGCAGCCGTACAGCTGACAGAACTCATGGAACACCTCCGCCTCAAAGGCTGGACCTTGGTCGGTAAGCACCTTCTCAGGGTATCCATGGGGTCGACAGAAGTAAGCTTGGAATGCTCTAGCGGCGGTATGGCCGGTTAAGTCCTTGACCGGGACAACCACCATGAACCGGGAGTAATGATCTACTATGGTCAGAGCGTAAGTGTACCCACTTCGGCTGGGGGTGAGCTTTACATGGTCCAAGGCGACCAGCTCCAGCGGTTGGTGTGTAACGATCGGGCGTAGGGGGGCCTTCTGGCTGGCTTCATCCTTCCTCCTCAACGTACAAGGACCGCACTCTCGACACCAGGCCTCCACAGACTCCCGCATCCCACTCCAATAGAACCGCTCCCTCAACAGCATCTCCAGCTTCTTCCACCCGAAGTGGCCGGCACCATCATGGTACGCCTGCAGAACAGTGGGTACATCAGCTTGGGGAATAACCAACTGGCGGATTTTCTCATGGGTCTTTGGGTTGATCAGCTCACGGTACAACCTCCCCTGATGTAGACACAGCCGGGTCCGTTCCTTCCACAAGCATTGGGCTTCGGCTGGGGCGGCAGGGTTCATCCCAGCAGCGCCTTGCTCCACCAGGGTCTTGACGAGGCGGACAGCGGGCGCCTGATTTTGAGCTTCCTGCCACTCCTGACTGGGCAGCGGATCCAGGTTCACCCGTTGTTGGTGGACATGTACCTTCTCAGTTGGTGGCCGGTGGAATGCAGGCAACTCGATCTCCTCGAGGTCATCATCCTCGCACCCACCTTCTGACAAGTGGGGCATCCGAGAGAGGGCATCAGCATTAATGTTGACACGACCGGCCCTGTATTTGATGGTGAAGTCATAGTTGGCTAGTCTGGCCACCCACCGCTGCTCCAACGCGCCCAGCTTGGCCGTGTCCAGGTGAGTCAACGGATTGTTATCCGTGAAAGCGGTGAATTTTGCTGCGGCCAGGTAGTGGCGGAACCGCTCGGTGATAGCCCACACCAGTGCCAGGAGCTCGAGCTTGAAGGAGCTGTAGTTCTCAGGGTTCCTTTCAGTCGGCCGGAGTTTTCGACTAGCATAGGCAATCACCTTCTCTTTTCCCTCCTGGACCTGGGACAGGACTGCCCCCAGACCCACATTGCTGGCGTCTGTGTAGAGGATGAATGGGCAGCCGTAGTCAGGGTACGCTAGGACCTCTTCTCCAGTCAAGGCCGCCATCAGCTGACGGAAGGATTCCTCATGCCTGTCCTCCCACACCAGTGGGGCTCCGATGGGTCTACCACCTTTGGTCTGTCCCACGAGGAGGTCTTGCATGGGAGCAGCCATCTTCGTGTACCCCTTGATAAAGCGCCGGTAGTATCCCACCAGACCCAAAAACTGCCTTTCTTCCCTCACGGTGGTTGGTCTTGGCCAGTCCCGGATGGCAGTGATCTTCTCAGGGTCGGGGGCGACACCTTCCGCACTCACCACATGCCCCAGGTACTGCACTCTGGGTTTCAGCAGGTGGCACTTGGAGGGCTTCAACTTCATACCGTATTTGGCAAGGGACGCGAACACCTCGGCTAGGTGCTCCATATGGGCTTCATACGTCTGAGAGTACACAATCACATCATCCAGGTATAACAGGACGGTCTCGAAGTTCAGATGTCCCAGACAGCACTCTATCAGCCGTTGGAAGGTTCCAGGGGCATTGCACAGCCCAAACGGCATACTATTGAATTCACAGAGCCCCATTGGGGTGGTGAAGGCGGTTTTCTCCCGGTCTTCCGGGGCCACTGCCACTTGCCAGTACCCACTGGTAAGGTCAAGGGTAGAGAAGTAATTCGCGGTTCTCAGTGCGGCCAAAGACTCTTCAATACGGGGCAGAGGGTAGGCATCTTTATGTGTTATCTGATTAATCTTCCGGTAGTCCACACACATCCGCATGGTACCATCCTTCTTCTTGACCAGTACCAACGGAGCAGCCCAGGGACTACAGCTGTCCCGAATAACCCCTGCCTCCTTCATATTCCTCAACATATCTTTGGCACACTGGTAATGTGCAGGGGGAATAGGCCTGTACCTCTCTTTGATAGGGGGGTGTTCACCGGTGGGGATGTGGTGTTGGACCCCTTTGATCTGCCCAAAGTCTAGTGGATGTTTGCTGAAAACTTGTTCATACTCCCGCACCACCCTGTATACCCCTGCTTTGTGATGTGTAGGGGTATCATCAGTGCCCACGTGTAGCTGTTGGTGCCACTCATTTACCTCCCCTTGAGGCGGGGGAGTGCTGGTAGTAGGTGGGGAGACTGAGGGAATGGCCTCGTGGATGGTGTGGGGATCCAGGGTGAGCAGCTTGGCAATGGTGGCATACCGGGGAAGCCTAACTTCTTCCTCCCCACAGTTCAGCACCCTCACGGGCACTCTCCCCTTCTTTACGTCTACCACCCCTAGTGCTCGGAGGGTATGGGCTCCATCATGGCAGGCCCCTGAGGCCCTACTGCTGCCCTACACCAGATCATCATCTCACTCCTAGGGGGCACAATCAACGGAGCAACATCCATCACTCTCACTCCACCAATCTCTCCTCCTGTTGAGTTTACATGCTGGCGGTACATCAAGGCTTGGATCTCACGCTGCACAGCTCTCTGTCGGCTCCCCGCTGCCGTGGCGGCCAGCTGTTGCAGTAGGGCCAACACATCACCCATACAGTGCTCCATCACATTGGTTCCTAGCACTATCTTCGGGTTATGATCACTGGGTTCATTCATGATCACAATCATACCCTGGTGTTGCAGTTCAGCTTGCCCCACTGTCATAGCCACCTGTTTATACCCCACTTGGGTCAATGGGAGTCCATTAGCAGCAATTAGCGTTATACTAGTATCTGGGGGTGCCAGCTCGTCTATCCCCCAATACCGCTGGTACAATGTGTATGGTATGGTGGTTACCTGTGATCCAGTGTCCAAGAGAGCCATCACCGGTATGCCGTCCACAGCCATGGGGATGATGGGCCGGGCCCCGATATACCGATCCCGCCAGTCTGGGGGGCCACGGGGTTCTACTCCTGAGGATTGGCCCGGGGCCCCAGGGGTTGCTCGTTTAACGGGCACTGTCGGAAGTAATGCCCAGGCTTACGGCACTTGTAGCAGGTTGGAGGTCTGCTCCGCGGGTTGTTAGCACTTCTCCGCTGCATCCAGGGGACATCCTCAGGGCTGTCGGCAAGCTGTATCTGTGCTGGAGGCTGAGATCTGGTCAAAGGTTGGAGTGCAGCAAGAATCTTGGCGAGGTCTCCGTCCATGCGACGGAACCTGGGCTGCCAGTTCCTCCATCGTGCTGCTTGGGGCTGCAGGTATTGGAGAGGTTGGTAGGGCAGGGGCCACCACAACGGGGGCCGTCTCAATGGGCCGCGGGGCTGGCTCCAAGATTTCTGAAGCTTGGGGCTGTAGTGCTTTAATGGCCCGTTCCTTTAACACGGCAAAGTCCACATCAGGGTGTTCTAGGGCCCAGAGCCGGAGTTGTTTGCGATCCTCAGGGGATCTCATCCCCTGCACAAATTGCTCTACTAACATCTTGTTGCTGTCCGCCTCATTGATAGGATTCACCCGCTTTAGCATGCGAAGGGCAGTTTGCAGACGTAAAGCATAGTCCCGAATGCTATCCACAGCCCGTTGCCGACACTGGTAAAACTGCATCCTCAGCTCAGCTTCAGTCCAGGTCTCAAAGGCAGTCTGTAGCTTCTCAAAGATGGTGGCTACAGAGAGCCGGTCCCCCTCGGCCCAGGTCTCCGCCTCCTGCTCAGCCGCACCGGTTAACTGGCCCAGCACTACCGCCGCACGTTGCTTATCGGTCAGGGGGGACAGTTCTAGCAACGGGTTAAGCTTTTTCCGGAAGACCTGTAAAGCATCAGGTTTCCCGTCATACTGCGGTAGCCAGGTAGCTCCGGGCGCATAGGGCAAGTAGAACGGCATCACCTGAGCAAGTGCGGGGGCCGCGGCACCTCCCGCCAGCGCGGCAGGGACCTGGGCAGGCCCATTCCCATCCGCGGGTGCCACTGCGGCTGCGACCACCGCTCCTCCAGCGGCTCCGTCGGGCGCAAACATCTTGTTTCCGTCCCCCTTAGCCTCTCTCCGGCCCCTCCTCTATCGGGGCGGGGTTTTGGCCTTCGCGCCTCTGCTACTCGAGAAGACGCTCGAGCGGGAACTTTTCGCGCCAAAGATGGCGACTTCTGAAATTTTCCCGCCGGATACCTCCGGCGGTCACAAGGCGCACCTCTACCCAACGGCAGAGCGGTAAGATCCTGTTAGTGACGCCAAGTTGTCGCGGGCGGAGGAGGGGACGCCGCGCTCTCCCACTGCTCGGGTCCGGCTGCCGCGGCTGCTGTGGACTGCTGCTGCTCGGTGGCTCGAGTGATGGGCCAGATCCCGGGGACTCGAGCGGCGCTCCTCGCCCGTGAGTGAAAGGGGATTGGGTTTTGGGATAGTTTATTGTCCGTGACGCCACCCACGGTTGTGGTGATTAAGTGGACACCACCGCTGCTCTGTCTGGGGAGCCCGGAAGTGATGGTACGGAGCAGCCAGTTGTTGATTTGCCCCTCCGTGGGTAGGGGTTTTGGTGATCCCGGGGCCCAGTGATGGGGTTGGTATGGTGAACAGGCGGGTATGGGGCCTGTGGAGGTGCAGGGGCGCAGGGGCAGCGCAGTGCCGCACGGCACGGAGGTACTCACTGAGCCAGTAAACACGACACAGTTCTCGGTAAACAAACGGCTGGTTGGACGGGTCCCTCGGATGGTTACGGTGCTGCGGTTCCCTGCAGTTAGCGGTGACGGTCTCTTCCCTGCACCTATGTAAAGTCTCTTGGTAGCGATGGGTCCCCACCGGTTACCCACTCCTCGGCTTCAATCTGGGCCGAAGGAGCCCTACTTTGCCCGCAGGCGCTGGCCCTGGGAAACTGGTGCCCTGGCGGTGGCGGTGTCTCCCCTTCACGGTCGGGCTGTTGCCTTCAATCGGGACTTGGTTGTTAGGAGACAGAGGTCCCCTTCACTGACGGATTTGGCAAATTATGGCGACTCCTAGCCTTGCCAGGATCCGAAAGGCCCCTGCCCTGGTGCTGACTGTTCTTCGTATACTGCTCCAGTACCGCCGGGTCACCACCCGTCCGCGGTCCTTCCAGCAACCTCCAAACAGTCCCCCTGCAGACTATCACCGCCGTCTGCTGACCTTGCTGTCTCAGTCCGGGGCACACACCCGGACCAACTTCAGGCTTGCTTAACTGTTCCTTTTTTACTTCTTCACTCAAACTCCTCTACCACTTCCTTCTACTTCACTCCCCTAGCTTGAACTCTTCTCTAGCCCTCAGCTAGACTTCAACTGCCTGGTTTTCCCGCCTCCAGGGCTGTGAACACTTCGGTGGGCGGAGCCAACAGCCTGGCCCACCCCCTGGTGTGGACGTCAGCCCCTGGAGGAAGGCAACAAGGATTTTAGGTTAGCTTAGATGTACCTGCAGGGAATGTGGGGTGCGTGTGATGTTGTGACCTGTGACCCCTGGCTTGCCCAGGGCGTCACAGTGGCATGATGGACTTGGCATCTATTGTAGTAGTTCCCTGTAATTCCCATAATCATTTTTTTCCCATAATCATTTTTTTTTTTTTTTAATGGAGAAAGGCTGATCTTAACTTCTTTGGTCTTCCACTAGAAGACGCCTATTCAGACAGAAGACATACAAGATGAATGCCTCCTGGGACATATATAAAGAAATGTAGGGAACAATAGGATCAGTGAAAGGAGAGGTTCCTGATGAGCTACTGCTTTTATTCTCACTGACTCGCAATCTTGCCAATGTCCGTCTTTTGGAAATCTGAAGTCTGCCACGTGTTATGGCTTCGCTCATAAACATCTAGTTATTATCCCCTTTATGGAAGATTTCTATAATGTCACTTATTACTCACCTTCTATGGGCTTTTTTCTATTTTTCTAATCTTCTACTTTGCACAGAAAAGTCACATTTATTATTATCAAGAAATATTTATGTTTAAAATATCGGACATTAAAATTCTGACTCATAAAAGCAGGAAAGCTTTTTACTAAGAACCCCATCGTTCTCTAGAAATAGCCTAAATTACAGAGTACTCAACTGCATGGATACTTAATATGTGTTCTTGCTTCAGACTGAATGTTCTTCACCAATCTAAAGCCTAATATCAAATTATCTAGGACCGAAGTCGTGATTTTCACTTGCTACTTCTCTTCACTTATTTCATATTTATTATTAGTCTTTTGTTAAAAAAAACATGTTTATAAATCAAAGGGTCCATCTCCTCAGCCATCAGAAGCCCCCAGACCTTCACTTGAACCTCCCCCATAGTTGACGCTGCAACTCTGCCTCATTTTATTAAGTGCTATGAATAAACACAAATCAATGGAAAGTTGATTTCCATTGCACTTATTTGTGGCCATTATACATTGGATGGAGTATGTAAACTCCCATTCACTAACACATACTTTATAAGTATAGGGTCTGGGTAAGTTTCTCCATCTCAGACGCTTTCTGCACCAGCCTGACGAACAGCTTCAGAAAACAAGCATGGCTAAATCAAGTACTCTGGGACCTCTACTACCTTTAACCCTATCCCCCCAACCATCCTCATTGATGATTATTTGAGGATCCTATCCAGTCTAGATTAGTGGCTTTGTATGTTGGTGTCATGAGTGACAAACAGTCATATGGTTTCTGGCCATAGAAGGTCACAGTGTTTGGCTGTGCAGAATGCTCCCTGACTTTCTATTGTTCCTGCTGTCATTATTCATTGGTATTGGTAGCTTTCCTGCTGGATTCATATCTCCCCTTTTGGACCCAGCAGGAGCTCACCTTCCACCCAATTGTTGATCATCAGCATTATCTAAGTGCTTAAATACCCCTTCCTTTCATGGACTGGTGGTGGTGATATTTTCAGTTCATTCAAGCCTTGGTTGCAACCAGGTGGCTTGTAGTCCTCTGTGGTATCGTTGGTGAAAATGTGACGCCCTGGACTAGCCAGGTAGTCACAAACATACCAACATACACACCCCCACCCTAGGCAGTTACAGCAGCCAAACACAAAACCCTTGTTGCCTCCCTCCAGAGTCTGATGTCCACACCAGGTGGGGCGGAGCCAGGCGGTTGGCCCCATCCACCGAGGAGTTCACAGGCCTGGAGGCGGGAAAAGTGTCAGTTGAGGCTTGGAGTTGAAAGAGAGAGGAGTGAACACTTGAGGTGTCTGGGTTGGGGCCCAGACACTGACAGCAAGGTTGGCAGACGGTGGTGCCCGTCTGCAGGAGTTAGTGGATCGCTGCAGAGCCGTAAGGACCGGGGTCGGGCGTCGGCCTGCCGGTACCGGACCGGGGAACAGAGTGAAGCTAAGCACACAGGCAGGGCCATTGGACCCTGACCAGGCTTGGAGCCGCCGTCAATAGTCAAATCCAAATGTGACAGGAACCCCAGGGGTTTCCCAACTACCAAGTCCCGATTGAAGGCAACCGTCCACCAAGAGAGGATATACAGCCACCGCCACAGGCTAGAGATCCAAGGGCCAGCGCCTGCGGGCAAAACAGGCTCCCACGGCACCTATACGCCGGGGAGCGGACTACCGGTGGGCAACCACAGGAGTCAGAACATTCTAAAAGGTGCAGGGAAAGACAGCCACCATCAGCCGTCCGGGGAGAGTACAACAAAAATACTGCAGCCGGCTGTGGGACCCGTCCATCCGGCCGTTTTGGTTTACCAGAGACTCTGTCAGTGATTGTCTGAGTGAGTACACCAGTGCCGTCCGGCACCGCGCCGCGCAGTCCCTGCACCCCAGCCATCCAGCCTCCCCGTTACACCATCGGGCCCCGGGATCACCAACCCCTACCCACGGAGGGGACAACATCTCAGCTGCACCCTACCATCTCTCCTGGGATCCCCGTTACCAGCAGCGGTGGTGCCCTTATCACCACGACCCGTGGGTGGCGTCATGAATAATCTCCCTAAACATACCATCCCCATTTCACTCACGGGTGAGGAGCGCTGCTCGAGTTCCCAGGTCCGGTCCACCACTCGAGCCACCGAGCAGCAGCAGCAGAAGCCCCGGACCCGAGCGTGGCGAGCGCGTCCCCTCCGCCCATGACAAAAACTTAGCAGAACGTCTACCTGAGTCATCTGTGGATAAGTACTTCATGCATTTTCCCCTTGTGTGTTCTATAGTGTTTAGTGAGATTTACAAAGAGCTCATCCCACTTGTTCCTTATTTAGGGCCCAGCATTAGAGATATCTGGGGTCAGGTATCTGGCTCAGCGCATAGGTGCGGCACCTATCTAGTGTGGTGAGGGACCCCAGGGACCAACAGTAGGTTTGGTCAGGGGTCACCATCTTCCCTTTCCCTAGACACAGGGTTTCCGTTCCCATTTGCCGATCGCTTGGTACTTCCCCATACCTAGCATAACATTTGGTGGCTATGTATGTGGGGACGCTACTTCTACATGTAGCTGCAGTAGAGTGTAAAGAAGGGTCTGAGTGTCAAAGACTGAGATGAGGACCTCCACCAACGTCAATTGAATCTACTTTATGAGACCCGCTCTCCTCATCTGGGGTCTTCATGCACTTGCGGAGATCCATAAGGTGATCATCCAATAGAATAACTTGCAAAATTACTATAACTAGTAAATAAGATCTCACGGGTTATGTTAAGGGCCCGTTACACGCTACGATATATCTAACGATATGTCGTGAGGGTCACGTCGTTAGTGACGCATATCCGGCCTCGTTTGACATATAGTAGCGTGTGACAGCTACATGCGACTGTGAACGAGCAAAAATACTCACCTTATCGTTGCTCGTTGACACTTCGCTTATTTTCAAAAAATCGCACATCCTTCTGCGCGCCGGTTGTTCATTGCTCCCGAGGCAGCACACATCGCTCTGTGTGACACCCCGGGAACGACGAGCACAGCTTACCTGCGTCCCGTCGGCAATGCGGAAGGAAGGAGGTGGGCGGGATGTTACGTCCCGCTCATCTCTGCCCCTCCGCTTCTATTGGGCGGCCGCTGTGTGACGTCGCTGTGACGCCGAACGCCCCTCCCCCTTCAGGAAGAGGATGTTTGCCGCCCACAGCGAGGTCGTTCGGAAGGTAAGTGCGTGTGAAGGGGGTAAACGACTTTGTGCGACACGGGCAACAAATTGCCCGTGTTGCACAAACGATGGGGGCGGGTGCGATCTAAAAATAAATAAAAATAAATCTTTATTTTTATATAGCGCTAACATATTCCGCAGCGCTTCACATACATCAGGAACGCTGTCCCCATTGGGGCTCACAATCTAAATTCCCTATCTGTATGTCTTTGGAGTGTGGGAGGAAACCGGAGAACCCAGAGGAAACCCACGCAAACACGGGGAGAACATACAAACTCCTTGCAGATGTTGTCCTTGGTGGGATTCGAACCCAGGACCCCAGCACTGCAAGACTGCAGTGCTAACCACTGAGCCACCGTGCTCATGCAATCACACGATAAATCTTTGCGTGTAGAGTGGCCTTTACACACAGTTGTATCAGGGGCGTGGACAGTTCGATTCACTGATTTGTCTGTATAGATTCAGCAACATTCAATATTTTACAACAAAAAACTTACAAAATATTTATCGGATGGAATATGAGACATTTGAAGGCAATGTAATTATAATGAGTTTATTCATTAAAAATGTAAGTTGCTATTTGCTAAATACTGTTGTAGAAATTTTTCAGCATCAATAAGTAATTGTGTTTAATTCTTCCTACATGGCATATCTCGTCAGTATGGGCAGGTCATATTCAGATCTACTCAGAGGGTTGATCCAAACTTGAAGGGAAGCACTTCAAATGCATACAGTTTTTACAGGGTACTTATATTCTTATATATAGGGGCAGTATTATAGCAATTATATATTGTACATAGGGGGCAGTATTATAGTACTGTAGTTACATTCTTGTACATAGGGGCAGTATTATAGTAGTTATATTCTTGTACATAGGGGTCAGTATTATAGTAGTTATATTCTTGTACATAGGGGTCAGTATTATGGTAGTTATATTCTTGTACATAAGAGCAGTATTATAGTAGTTATATTCTTCTACATAGGGAGCAGTATTATAGTAGTTATATTCTTATACATAGGGAGCAGTATTATAGTAGTTATATTTTTGTACATAGGGGCAGTATTATAGTAGTTATAGTCTTGTACATAGGGGCAGTATTATAGTAGTTATATTCTTGTACATAGGGGCAGTATTATAGTAGTTATATTCTTGTACATAGGAGGCAGCATTATAGTAGTTATATTCTTGTACATAGGAGCAGTTTGTAGTAGTTATATTCTTGTACATAGGGAGCAGTATTATAGTAGTTATATTCTTGTACATAGGAGCAGTTTGTAGTAGTTATATTCTTGTACATAGGGGCAGTATTATAGTAGTTATATTCTTGTACATAGGAGCAGTTTGTAGTAGTTATATTCTTGTACATAGGGAGCAGTATTATAGTAGTTATAGTCTTGTACATAGTGGCAGTATTATAGTAGTTATATTCTTATTTACAGTGGTTGTTTTATTGAATTTGTATTTTTTCCAAAAGGGGTGGCAGTATTATAGTAGTTATATTCTTGTACATAGGGGGCAGTATTATAGTAGTTATATTCTTGTACATAGGGGGCAGTATTATAGTAGCTATATTCTTGTACATAGGGAGCAGTATTATAGTAGTTATATTCTTGTACATAGGAGGCAGTATTATATTAGTTATATTCTTGTACATAGGGGGCAGTATTATAGTAGCTATATTTTTGTACATATGGGCAGTATTATAGTAGTTATATTCTTGTACATAGAGAGCAGTATTATAGTAGTTATATTCTTGTACATAGGGGAGTATTATAGTAGCTATATTCTTGTACATAGGGGGCAGTATTATAGTAGTTATATTCTTGTACATAGGAGCAGTATTATAGTAGTCATATTCTTGTACATAGGGGAGTATTATAGTAGCTATATTCTTGTACATAGGGGGCAGGATTATAGTAGTTATATTCTTATTTACAGTGGTTGTTTTATTGAATTTGTATTCTTTTCCAAAAGGGCTAGCGGTATTATAGTAGTTACAGCTGCAGTAATAAACAGACTTGAACGTGACACATCTTTCCGAGCCAGCAATATGCTCAGCATAGTTACAACATCGTACCATAGCACCCTCTCTACTACATTAGGATCCATCGATTATTTAACAAGTTCATTTATAATACACAAAATTGTACACATTGCTCTTGATTGTCTAACAAAGACTGATTTCTGCGTCTGGATGAAAAGCGCTTGTTAGTTATCACACCACTAAATCTTATGCTCTCACATAAAATATTACATTCTGTTACTTTAATTCTCTGCTGGCAGAACAGATGATAATTTATCATGTCACTAATAGGAACAGGTTGTAACCTTTTTTATGTGGAAAAAAATTACTTTACCAACAAGTCCAAAAGTTCAGCAACTTGGATTACTCAAAAATTACATGATGTATCTATAAATCTGTCCTTTACACCAGTGGTCCCCAAACTTTCTGACCTTCAGAGCTACATTCAGTTCTGTGTGAGAGGGGCGCAAGCCACATCCAGCTCCAGCCCCCCATCACAGTAGGGGTACCCAGAGCCCCATTACCGGTACAATGACAGCCAAAGCTTTTCAATGGAAATCACACTTGGGCAGTATGCCAAGATCCAGGGGGTCCGACCATATTCCTAATCAGATTTACTCTGCTATATAGGGCTACTCACAAATGTCACCTTCCGGAGAGCTGATCTTCATAGCTGTTTTCTAAACCTGGTGCTAATGTACCAAACTGGCAGACGGCCACGAGCCACACATCACAGGCCCGCAAGCCACATGTGGTTCCCAAGCCACAGGTTGCGGACCACCCCTGCTTTACATCATGAACAGGTCTTTAGGAGTCCTGCCAATACCAGAGCATCTACTACTTTGAGCAGTAACGCCCTGAGGCATCATTGGAGCTTCTATACAACACAAGCAGGTACTGGGTCTTCACTAGGGATGATCGAATACCTCAAATATTCGGCTTCGCGAATATTTGCCGAATAGGTCACCGCTATTCGGGCTATTCGCAAATGTTCGATGCGCAATGTAAGTCTATGGGAAACCCGGATAACAACTATTCGGAACTATTCAGGCTTCCCATAGACTTACATTGCGCATCGAATATTCACATAGCGGCGAGGTATTCGTCAGATATTCGCAAAGCCAAATATTTGAGGTATTCGATCATCCCTAGTCTTCAGCCATCTTACACCACTTTATATAATGGGGTAAAGTAAGTCCTGAATAGAATATCAATGTCATAGCTAACATACTGTCACACAGAGTTTTGCACGAACTTCGCCAACTGTCATGGCGGGGTCAGGCTCTGTTCACATTGCAGATTCTGACACTCTGTGCGATGGCTTCTCTGGTGTCTCTGATCAACACAGGCAGACTCGGGAGTTGACCTGCTGTGTGCACAGTCAGACTAGCAAAAGTTAACCTCTGCTAGCCTGCTTGTTAGGCTCCTTTTATCACATGTTGTGAGGAAGCCAATCACATCTGCTCCTCTCATATTTATGCTGGATGAAATCTTCTACCCATGCCAGCTATAGGTTATACTCTGTTGGTATGTGTGTTTTAATGTCACAGGCTATCTGAAAAGTGTTGCTTTTTGTCTGTAGTGGTTGTGGAGTTACCCATCATCTTGTAGTTTCCTTCCTGCTCTTGTTTTCCTCCTTATCTTTTATTGTCCTATACCTCTGTGAGTGCCTGCTGTGTGACAGAGTTTTGGTTTCAACTGTGTATCTATTTTTGTAGGTTTTATCTCACTCCCATCCCGGTTTCTCCTGGGGAGGTATGAGATCAGAACTGGACAGGAGCAGCACCAGGAAGGAGACTCCGGCATCCCCACCTTTAGGGGTATCCCTGAGACTAAGAATAGCATAAGGCCTCCCAGTTTGAGGATCAGCTTAGGAGACTTAGTTTCCTGCTCTCCACAGTCATCGTGATACATAGTGATGAGCGAGTACTAAAAAGCTCGGGTGCTCGAAGCTCGGGCCGAGCCTCCCAAGATACTCGTGTACTCGGCCCGAGCACCGAGCCCAATGTTATCCTATGGGAGACCCGAGTATTTTTGTGAAATGACCCCCCGGCAGCATGTAGAAACCCTAAAAATGTCACAAAAGTCTCAGAAGAGTGCTCAAATGACATGGCATCAGCATGGGGAAGACCCCTTGAAGCATTTATCACTCAAAAGTCACAGCTGTGAACAATTTTGTCCAAGTTTTACGCCATTTTTACGGACTCACCAGAAAACCTTCCAAAATGACACCAAAATGAATTTTCATGGCGGAAATGTTAAGGGCACATACCCAATAGTGAGATAGAGCTGGTGTATGTTACTTTTTGAGATTAATACATGAAAGATTTTACATGAAAACATTGTGTGGCACTCCGATGTCCAAAACGCACGTTTTGTGCTTTTTACTAGCGATGTCGGTCATTTTTTTTTTTTATTCTATCTCCCTCAGTCCGTCGGTCTGTCTCTCTCTGTCTTGTCTGTCCCCCTCTCACAGTCTGTCGGTCAGTTCCCCCCCCTCTCTCTTACTTACCGTTCCCCGATCACTGCCGCGGCGCTGCACAGCTGTTCAAACTCCGGTGGCTTTTCCTCTTTTGAAAAAGCCGGCCGCTCATTAATCAATCTCCTATTCTCTGCTGTCCTGCTTTTCGGCGCCTATGATTGGTTGCAGTGAGACACGCCCCCACACTGAGTGACAGCTGTCTCACTGCACCCAATCACAGCAGCCGGTGTGTGTATACTGTGCAGTGAAATAAATAATTAAATAATTAAAAAAAACAGCGTGCGGTCCCCCCAATTTTAATACCAGCCAGATAAAGCCATACGGCTGAAGGCTGGTATTCTCAGGATGGGGAGCTCCACGTTATGGGGAGCCCCCCACCCTAACAATATCAGTCAGCAGCCGCCCAGAATTGCCGCATACATTAGATGCGACAGTTCTGGGGCTGTACCCGGCTCTTCCCGATTTACCCTAGTGCGTTGGCAAATCGGGGTAATAAGGAGTTAATGGCAGCCCATAGCTGCCACTAAATCCTAGATTAATCATGTCAGGTGTCTCCCCGAGATACCTTCCATGATTAATCTGTAAATTACAGTTAAAAAACACACACACCCGAAAAATCCTTTATTAGAAATAAAAAACACTAACAAAGTCCCTCATTACCAATTTATTAACCCCGACAAACCCTCCATGTCCGGCGTACTCCACAGTCCTCCAGCGTCGCGTCCAGCTCTGCTGCATGGAAGTGACAGGAGCTGCAGAATACACCGCCGCTCCGGTCACCTCCACGCAGCTAATGAGATGAGTATAGCGATCAGCTGAGCTGTCATTGAGGTTACCTGGATCCAGCGGTGGATGCAGCGGTGGCCGCGGGTAACCTCAGTGACAGCTCAGCTGATCGCGCTACTCACCGCCGCTCCAGTCAGCTCCATGCACCAACTGAGGTGAGTATAGCGATCAGCTGCTGTCACTGAGGTTAATCGCGGCACCGCTGGATCCAGCGGTGGCCGGGAGTTACCTGACTGACAGCAGCTGATCGCGCTATTCCCTTCATTAGCTGCGTGGAGGTGACCGGAGCGGCGGTGTCTTCTGCAGCTCCTGTCACTTCCATGCAGCAGAGCTGGACGCGACGCCGGAGTCCGTGGAGTACGCCGGACATGGAGGGTTTGTCGGGGTTAATAAATTGGTAATGAGGGACTTTGTTAGTGTTTTTTATTTCTAATAAAGGATTTTTCGGGTGTGTGTGTTTTTTAACTGTAATTTACAGATTAATCATGGAAGGAATCTCGGGGAGACGCCTGACATGATTAATCTAGGATTTAGTGGCAGCTATGGGCTGCCATTAACTCCTTATTACCCCGATTTGCCAACGCACTAAGGTAAATCGGGAAGAGCCGGGTACAGCCCCAGAACTGTCGCATATAATGTATGCGGCAATTCTGGGCAGCTGCTGACTGATATTGTTAGGGTGGGGGGCTCCCCATAACGTGGAGCTCCCCATCCTGAGAATACCAGCCTTCAGCCGTATGGCTTTATCTGGCTGGTATTAAAATTGGGGGGACCGCACGCCGTTTTTTTTAATTAATTATTTATTTATTTTACTGCACAGTATAGACCCGCCCACCGGCTGCTGTGATTGGGTGCAGTGTGACACCTGTCACTCAGCGTGGGGGCGTGTCTCACTGCAACCAATCATAGGCGCCTGTGGGCGTGGAAAGCAGGGAATATGAGATGGCTGTGTACAGAGCACAGCGCGCCCGCCGGTATAAAGGCTCGGTCACGCTGTGCAGGCCGGCCAATCACTGCAATTCCACAACTAACAGGGCTGTGGCATTGCAGTGGTCTGCCAGCCAATCCCTGCATGAGGACTGGCTCTCAAAAGAGCGCCAACATGCAGGGATGAAGACCACGAGTAAAGCACGAGTATTGCAAAATTACTCGGTACCCGCCGAGTAGCCCGAGTACAGTGATACTCGTGCGAGTACCGAGTAGTAACAACCATACTCGCTCATCACTAGTGATACATACAGACAGAGTAAGCCAATGCCATAAGTCCAGCACTATGTAATAGCTTTATGCAGTTCCTCTGCCTTTGTGGATTTACGATCTTGGCTCAAACCACTTGCGAGCTTTACTAACTTGCAGACAGCGCTCCAAGGAAGATGGGGCAACTGGGAAGTATATTAAAGTATTTACAATCCTTTCATGATGTTCATAACGATTTAGATTGCCTTTTGGTTAGAGGTAAATCTGGGAAAGATGATGCAATATTTTGGCCATTTTTTGCTCCATTAGTGATGATGGAGTAATTAATTGTTCAAGAACGAATGAATCTCAGAACAGCTTTCTACATTAGCATATTCATGAATCCAATGAATCCAGATGTTAATCTAATCTCAGACAGAAGTGAGAAGCTACTTTTATAGGCCATTGGATGAATTATATCAACCATTACAGAGAAACCTAACCGTCACCTTACCAAGAAAAAGAAAAACTTTAGGGCACTTAACATCATAAATATTTCTACTACAATACTGTCTCCATGTACCAGAATAAATATATATCATAATACAGCTACGTATGTACAAGAATATAACTACTATAATACTGCCCCTATGTACAAGAATATAATTACTATAATACTGCTCCTATGTACAAGAATATAACTACTATAATACTGCCCTCTATGTACAAGAATATAACTACTATAATACTGCCCCTATGTACAAGAATATAACTACTATAATACTGCTCCTATGTACAAGAATATAACTACTATAATACTGCCTATGTACAAGAATATAACTACTATAATACTGCTCCCTATGTACAAGACTATAACTACTATAATACTGCCCCTATGTACAAGAATATAACTACTATAATACTGCTCCTATGTACAAGACTATAATACTATAATACTGCCCCTATGTACAAGAATATAACTACTATAATACTGCCCCTATGTACAAGAATATAACTACTATAATACTGCCCCTATGTACAAGAATATAACTACTATAATACTGCCCCTATGTACAAGAATATAACTACTATAATACTGCCCCTATGTACAAGAATATAACTACTATAATACTGCTCCTATGTACAAGAATATAATACTATAATACTGCCCCTATGTACAAGAATATAACTACTATAATACTGCCCCTATGTACAAGAATATAACTACTATAATACTGCCCCTATGTACAAGAATATAACTACTATAATACTGCTCCTATGTACAAGAATATAACTACTATAATACTGCTCCCTATGTACAAGACTATAACTACTATAATACTGCCCCTATGTACAAGAATATAACTACTATAATACTGCTCCTATGTACAAGAATATAATACTATAATACTGCCCCTATGTACAAGAATATAACTACTATAATACTGCCCCTATGTACAAGAATATAACTACTATAATACTGCCCCTATGTACAAGAATATAACTACTATAATACTGCCCCTATGTACAAGAATATAACTACTATAATACTGCCCCTATGTACAAGAATATAACTACTATAATACTGCTCCTATGTACAAGAATATAATACTATAATACTGCCCCTATGTACAAGAATATAACTACTATAATACTGCCCCTATGTACAAGAATATAACTACTATAATACTGCCCCTATGTACAAGAATATAACTACTATAATACTGCTCCTATGTACAAGAATATAACTACTATAATACTGCCTATGTACAAGAATATAACTACTTAATACTGCTCCTATGTACAAGACTATAACTACTATAATACTGCCCCTATGTACAAGAATATAACTACTATAATACTGCTCCTATGTACAAGAATATAACTACTATAATACTGTTCCTATGTACAAGAATATAACTACTGTAATACTTCCCCTATGTACAAGAATATAACTACTATAATACTGCCCCTATGTACAAGAATATAACTACTATAATACTGCTCCTATGTACAAGAATATAACTACTATAATACTGCCCCTATGTACAAGAATATAACTACTATAATACTGCCCCTATGTACTATAATATTACTACTATAATATTGCCCCTATGTACAAGAATATAACTACTATAATATTGCCCCTATGTACTATAATATTACTACTATAATATTGCCCCTATGTACAAGAATATAACTACTATAATACTGCCCCTATGTACTATAATATTACTACTATAATATTGCCCCTATGTACAAGAATATAACTACTGCAATACTTCCCCTATGTACAAGAATATAACTACTATAATATTGCCCCTATGTACTATAATATTACTACTATAATATTGCCCCTATGTACAAGAATATAACTACTATAATACTGCCCCTATGTACTATAATATTACTACTATAATATTGCCCCTATGTACAAGAATATAACTACTGCAATACTTCCCCTATGTACAAGAATATAACTACTATAATATTGCCCCTATGTACTATAATATTACTACTATAATATTGCCCCTATGTACAAGAATATAACTACTATAATACTGCCCCTATGTACTATAATATTACTACTATAATATTGCCCCTATGTACAAGAATATAACTACTATAATACTGCCCCTATGTACTATAATATTACTACTATAATATTGCCCCTATGTACAAGAATATAACTACTATAATACTGCCCCTATGTACTATAATATTACTACTATAATATTGCCCCTATGTACAAGAATATAACTACTATAATACTGCCCCTATGTACTATAATATTACTACTATAATATTGCCCCTATGTACAAGAATATAACTACTGCAATACTTCCCCTATGTACAAGAATATAACTACTATAATATTGCCCTTATGTACTATAATATTACTACTATAATACTGCCCCTATGTACAAGAATATAACTACTATAATACTGCCCCTATGTACAATAATATAACTACTATAATACTGCCCCTATGTACAAGAATATAACTACTATAATACTACCCCTATGTACTAAAATATTAGTACTATAATACTGCCCTTATGTACAAGAATATAACTACTATAATACTGCCCCTATGTTCAAGAATATAACTACTATAATACTGCCCCTATGTACAAGAATATAACTACTATAATACTGCCCCCCATATACTATAACTACTATAATACTGCCCCTATGTACAAGAATATAACTACTATAATACTGCTCCTATGTACAAGAATATAACTACTATAATACTGCCCCTATGTACTATAATATTACTACTATAATACTGCCCCTATGTACAAGAATATAACTACTATAATACTGCCCCTATGTACAAGAATATAACTACTATAATACTACCCCTATGTACTAAAATATTAGTACTATAATACTGCCCTTATGTACAAGAATATAACTACTATAATACTGCCCCTATGTTCAAGAATATAACTACTATAATACTGCCCCTATGTACAAGAATATAACTACTATAATACTGCCCCCCATATACTATAACTACTATAATACTGCCCCTATGTACAAGAATATAACTACTATAATACTGCTCCTATGTACAAGAATATAACTACTATAATACTGCCCCTATGTACTATAATATTACTACTATAATACTGCCCCTATGTACAAGAATATAACTACTGCAATACTTCCCCTATGTACAAGAATATAACTACTATAATACTGCCCTTATGTACTATAATATTACTACTATAATACTGCCGCTATGTACAAGAATATAACTACTATAATACTGCCCCTATGTACTATAATATTACTACTATAATATTGCCCCTATGTACAAGAATATAACTACTATAATACTGCCCCTATGTACTATAATATTACTACTATAATATTGCCCCTATGTACAAGAATATAACTACTATAATACTGCCCCTATGTACTATAATATTACTACTATAATATTGCCCCTATGTACAAGAATATAACTACTATAATACTGCCCCTATGTACTATAATATTACTACTATAATATTGCCCCTATGTACAAGAATATAACTACTGCAATACTTCCCCTATGTACAAGAATATAACTACTATAATATTGCCCTTATGTACTATAATATTACTACTATAATACTGCCCCTATGTACAAGAATATAACTACTATAATACTGCCCCTATGTACAATAATATAACTACTATAATACTGCCCCTATGTACAAGAATATAACTACTATAATACTACCCCTATGTACTAAAATATTAGTACTATAATACTGCCCCAATGTACAAGAATATAACTACTATAATACTGCCCCTATGTTCAAGAATATAACTACTATAATACTGCCCCTATGTACAAGAATATAACTACTATAATACTGCCCCCCATATACTATAACTACTATAATACTGCCCCTATGTACAAGAATATAACTACTATAATACTGCTCCTATGTACAAGAATATAACTACTATAATACTGCCCCTATGTACTATAATATTACTACTATAATACTGCCCCTATGTACAAGAATATAACTACTATAATACTGCCCCTATGTACAAGAATATAACTACTATAATACTACCCCTATGTACTAAAATATTAGTACTATAATACTGCCCTTATGTACAAGAATATAACTACTATAATACTGCCCATATGTAGAAGTATATAACTACTATAATACTACATCATATGGGCAAGAATATAATTTTAAATAAATAGGAAACATTTTTCTCTTAACAGGCTTGTCTAGAACTAAGATAATGATGTCCATAAACTATTTACCTTTGTGCTGATTCATGTGGGGAGGGGATGGTTTCGGACCACCACAGATCTGAAAATGTTTCCTATGGTTAGGTCATCAATATCTATGTCCTGGAGAATCCCTTTAATTTTAAAAGAACAACCACTGATCAATGATATAGCAAGTCAATCAGCGCTCGGTTAAGGCCATCTTACATTGGGAGATGAAAGCTGAATAGGGACCGAACGGTACAGTATGGTTCCTATGCAGTTTGCGTATTGTCAGCGGCACTATGTAGCATCATAGTTGTTAAGGGTGACAAAATATATAGTTGTATAGAGGTGTAACAGGAGGAAGGCAAAAATCTCCTGAGCCAGATGCTGATTGCCCCACATTGGCCATTCCATATATTGCAATCAGACAAAGTTCCCTGGAACAATGTCCTATAGTAGAAATTTAAAAACCCAAACCGGAAATATTATATTTTTCAAGAAAGCATCCTCGCCCCTCTTATTATATCTACCATCACAACATTGTGTGGCAGAGATCAGTGGAAATCATCATTTCTCATCCCCTAACTTTTTTATTTTTCCATTAATGGAGCTTGTTTTTTTGCGTGGTGAGCTGGTGGTTATATTTATATCATTTAGGGGTATATATTATGTTTTGATCATTTTTTATGTAATTTCTTGTGGTGGGGCAGAAAACATAATTTCGTTTTTTTCCTCTTCTGTACAGCGATTACTGCTCGGCTTAATTGATTTTGCATTTTCATACATTATGGAGGCTGAGAAACCAAATATGGATATTTCCTTTTATTTTTCTATGTGTCTTTTACCATTAAATGAAAAAAAAGTGCTGGGGTGATTTGAAGTATTATCTTTCTTCATTTTTTTCAAATGTTTAAAAACATTTTTATTCTTTAGTCCTTTTAAGGCCAAAAACACACTTTCGCATAAAAAACGTACGTGTCTCACGTTCCGTTTTTCAGGTCCGTGTTCCATTTTTTATGGGCGTTTTTCCGGTACGTATGACATCCGTGTGATGGTGTATGCTTGCCGTGTGTACGTGTTGAATGTCCGTATTGGCATAAAATACGTACGTGTGCAGTCCGTGTGACTTCCGTTTTTTCAGATCTGCATTCATACCCAAATTACGTTGTTAATCCTTCATCATGAGATCCTGGTGTTGTTAATTGATCAATTTCCGTCCCTCATCGGTGGATAAAGGCCACTTTAGGCTAGCGCCACACATCCGTGCCTCCGGTACGTGTTTGTCATTTTTTACACGTACCGGCGGCACGGAGACACGTTAACCAATGCTACCCTATTGTAGCAGGCACACACACGTAAAACCACACGGAACGTGTGTCCGTGTGCGTTTGTACGTGTGTGCGTTTTTAAAAGCGCTGACATGTCAGTGATTTCTCCCGCAGCACGGGTGTCACACGGCCCGCACCCATACCACACGGGTGTAGTGTGGATGCGGTCCCGTGTGACACGCGCCGGAGAAAACACACGTGTCATTGAAAAAAATAAAAAACATTAACTCACCTTCTCCTGCCCTCCTGTCTCTGCCGCTGCTGCCTCTTGCTGCCGACCGCCGCTCATTATTCTCATTGAATATTCACTTCACTGCCTGGCAGCAGCAGCAGCGGGGAGACGGGAGGGCTGGAGACCGAGGATCAGCACCACGGACAGCAGCGCGGACATCAGGAAGGACCAGGTGAGTATGATAATTACCGGTTCTACGTGTGCTATCGCGGATAGCACACGTAGAACACACGTGTCACGCACGTACCAGAGACACGTACTTACCTGCACGCAACACGCAGGGAAAATACGTGTCTCTCGGCACGTGCGTGAATTTCACGTGAGTGTGGCAGAAGCCTTACACGCAGAGATAAATCTTTGGCAGATCTGTGGTTGCAG
Organism: Anomaloglossus baeobatrachus; assembly: GCF_048569485.1. NCBI lineage: Eukaryota > Metazoa > Chordata > Amphibia > Anura > Aromobatidae > Anomaloglossus > Anomaloglossus baeobatrachus. The sequence goes on along the minus strand of NC_134363.1, from coordinate 128,258,469 downwards.
TGAAATCATGGACATATTGTTCCATTTGTACACAGCCACAAACCTGGCACTGATTGTCCACAATTTCACTGCAACCACAGATCTGCCGCAGATTTATCTCTGTGTGTAAAGTGGCCTTAAGGGTTAAAAACATTTAAAATCATTGTTTTCTGGCTCTACCACTCATTATACAGACACCAAAATGTCTCTCTCCAATGAAGCAACCATGTATTTGCTATGGTTGATATCTTGGAGATTTGGTGTTAGGTGACATATGCTTGATTATGAACCACCTGTGGAAAAAAGGATGTGGATCCACCCCCTTGTCAAGCTAAGGAAGACGCATGGACATATTAACATTCTTTATAGAGAAATGCGCAAATTTCCAGCAAAATTTCAAGCATACTGCCATATAACCATCACGTCCTTTGACAACATCCTTGGCCTTGTGCATCACCAATTAAAACATCAGGACATTTGACAATTTGACAATTGACCTGATAGATTGGAAACAAGTGTTGCTGATGTTTGGATTAAAAACGCACACGGACAATACATGCTGAACACGGACTTGCTACGTGTGCCGTCCGTGCAGGCACGGACCCATAGACATTAGCGGGTCCGTGCCTGCGTGTTGACGGCCAAAAATGGACCTGTCGTCCGTGCGGGAAAACGCACACACGTACTTACCACACGGACACACATTCCGTGTGATTTTACGCGTGTGTGCCATCACCCATAGGGTAATATTGGTCAACGTGTCTCCGTGTCTCCGGTACGTACAAAAACATACCAAACACGTACCGGAGGCACGGATGTGTGTTGCGGGCCTAAGTGACTTAACCGTTTGATTGTTTGGTCGCCGGTACAATGTAGAGTAATACTTTATTGTTGCTGTATGCAAAAAAAAAATCATGGTGTGCCATGACGCTCATCCAATGGCCGGACATCACTTTGGCAGGCAATGTTTGCCTTGGTAAAGGGACCTTATAGAGGTTGTCCACTTGTTTTACATTGAAGGCCTATCCTTAGGATAGGTCATCAATGTGTGATCAGCTGGGGTCCCACACCCTGCACTCCCCGCCGATCAGCTGTTTTTGTTGGCGGAGGCAGGCAGCCGGAAATACTCAGTTCCGGAGCTGCTCCGTCTTCTGATAGTGGCTGTAGCCAGCTACTGAACATCCACCTCCTATTGATTAGAATGGAAGGTGGATGTGCAGTATCTGGCTACGGTCACTATCAGAAGACAGAGCAGCTCCAGAACTGAGCATTTTTGGCTGCCACCGCCGGGACCGTAAACAGCTGATCAGCAGGGGTGTGGGGTGTCGGACCCCTGCCAATCAGACATTGATGACCTATCCTGAGGATAGTTCATCAATGTAAAGGTAGTGGACAACCCCTTTAAATTATATTGTATTTCACCAAACAGAAAATATGTTATTGAATTCATTTCTAGAGAAAATTATTTCAAGTTTCACTAAATCCTCTTGGTAGTAAAATAACATTATTCTCAATATACAAGTAAAACACACTTGAACACATAGAAGATATCAGAAAATGAGCAGAAGACTGTGACGTTATCTCCTATTCCTGTCTTTCTGATAGAACATCTGCCTTCTACAATTACAGAATGAGACATTGGTATATATGTTTCGTCCTAATGGCTTTGTTTTGTAAGCTGCACCATATGGGTTGTCTGGAGCGGATATGTTTCTCATTACATTTTTTTTTTCCATATTTTAACGTACTAAATGATTCTTTATGAGCAATCCCACCATTGCTGAATTTTTCAGTAGTTCTGAATGTTCTCTAATTCTGCTACTGTAGTCATGAACCAGGAGGCAAAGAATGAGCACGATATTTTTAGATAAGGCTTTGTCATAATTAGAGAGGAGCGAACCCAATGTTCGGTTTTCAGGCCGAACACCGACTTTCCCTCAAAAAACAGAGTTTTGGTTCAGAGTTTGGGTGCTTTATGTATGCTGACCACTCGGGTAAGCATCGCTGTGCTCAGGAACACGTAGTGCTGAGCCCAGTGCGAGCCGATTGCAGTGTTTCAATGGCTCGCACTGGGGGTAACAACATTGTGACCGGAGGCAGTGTACAACCCCCTGAAAAAATGGAAAAATCCCACCTACCCATTCCCGGAAGTGTTTTGTTTATGGCTGGCTGCATGTGGGCGGAGACCTGAACTGCCCAATTAGTGAATTCCATTGGGGATGGGGTCAAGTCGGAACCCGTGGAGGGTCGCTTCAGCAGCACCCGCCAATCCGAACTTCCACGACTTCGTTCATCTCTAGTCACAGCTGCCGGTTAATAGACAGATATGTAATGTGTACAGTGCCTTTATAATAGTGCCAGACTCACTTCCCCCACGACAATCTCAAACACAGTGACCCCATAATAGTGTAAGACACTGTACCTTAAAGAGGACCTGTCACTTGCTAGAAAAAAAAAAAGTTAGATACCTTGGAAAAATCCCCAAGTTCCCCTGATTCGGAGGCTTTTTACATTTTCGTGCTACCTCACATCATTGCAGAGATATTCAAATTTGTTGCTTTTGGAGCGTAATATGTGAAATACCTTCTTGTAGTTCACCTTTCTTCACAGTCTTCTCTGGGAGTGTGAAGTTTAACTTCTCCTTCTCAAACCTTGCCAATCACACATTGATAGCTGATCTAGTAGTTTCAGACATTGACGGAGCTGTAATTGGCAGCAGTTGGTCTGTGGGCAGAGATTTCACATACTGCACTCCAAAAGCATCAAATATGAAATTCTCAGCAGTGGAGTTGCACAGCACAAAACTGAAAAGAGTACCAAAGTCAGGGGACAATAAGGCATTTTGTAAAGGTTTTTAACTACATTTTTTGAGCAAGTGACAGGTCATCTTAAATAATTTTGCCAGTCCCTTAAAATGGAACTGCAACAAACATGCCCTCTCCTATGCCTTACTATACCTTGTGCCTTCTGACTTGATATCTCTACATCCTAAGGTCTCACTGACAAATAGTTATTTAGCAGGCAAAGCTAGTTATGTATAATACAAGTTGAAGGAGACATTACCAATAATTAATGCTTGCCTGTTCATAGCATTCTAAGAGCTCTCAGACTTTGAAACCATTCAAGTGAAGAAGGAGACACCATGGGCAGTGCTTACAATCCAGGTAATGTTGAACAGAAGGCACACTCAGTTAATAATTAAAAGTATCTGCAAATGAATATCGCCATCTACTGGTTGAGAAGGGCAAGCAGGAACTGAAGAAAAGAGTTTGAGTTTCTTAGAGGGAAAAGTGTACAAGAGACGCAGAGTCAGGTTACAGTTGTGGTGCATGTACTAAGTATAAAAGGTTAGAACGGCAAAGAACAAAGAAGAGGAGTAGTTGGCACCAGTACCTGCACCAAGAAGGTCGTACTGCAGCAAAGTGGGTTTACAATCACCATTGCAGCAGAAGGACCTGTGAGCAGTCGAATCCCACAGAGGGCCTGATGTATACCAGCGTCAGTAGAAGAACCCCAACCAGCACCAGTAGAAGACCGTGACCTACGCCAGTAGAAGCCAGTGACCAGCACCAGTAGAAGACCGTGACCTACGCCAGTAGAAGCCAGTGACCAGCACCAGTAGAAGCCTGTGACCTGAGCCAGTATAGGACCATGACCTGTGGCAGTAAAAGCCTGTGACTTTCATCAGTGGAAGACCCGTGATCATCGCCAGTAGAAGACTGTGACCCTATTCAAACTAGGCCTGAGATATGACCTAGCTATAGCAAAAGACCAGTTCCATGGACTGTTGCTTCCTATTATGACATATGTTACTGAGTGAAGACTAAAGGGTACTTTACACGCTTTGATCTCGCTAGCGAGATCACAAGTGATCGTACCCAACCCCGTCGGTTGTGCGACACGGGCAAATCGTTGCCCGTGGCGCACAACCTCGCTTACACCCATCACACGCACATACCTTCCCGGTGACGTCGCTCTGGCCGGCGAACCGCCTCCTTTCTAAGGGGGCGGTTCGTGCAGCGTCACAGCGACGTCACACGGCAGGCGTCCAATAGAAGCGGAGGGCGGAGATGAGCGGGCGGAACATCCCACCCACCTCCTTCCTTCCACATTGCCGGTGGAGGCAGGTAAGGAGATGTTCATCGCTCCTGTGGTGTCACACACAGCGATGTATGCTGCCGCAGTAATGAGAAACAACTGCTAATAAGCAGAAAACGATTTTTGGTTTCAGGATGACCGCTCCGCGGCAAACGATTTTGACCGCTTTTGCAATCGTTGAAGGTCGCTGGTACTTGTCACACGCTGCGATCTCGTTAATGACACCGGATGTGCGTCACAAACACCGTGACCCCGACGATAATTCACTAACGATATTGCAGCGTGTAAAGCCCCCTTATGGCCATGCCTCAGAGCCCAAAGGTGACCAGCTAGTAAAGTGTGTACAGAGATTCCCCAACTTGGCCTAGTGTCCTAGCAGATAGCGTCTCCGACCTCATTAGGGCCTGTACACTATGCAATATTTGATAGATAAGTAGATGACAGTAATGTATAGAGTGACACTGATGTTTCCCTGCTAGAGACATTTACCGTACGATAACACCAACGATGATCATTACTTGGTGGTAGAAACAATAACGTGTAAATAATACTGTAATTCTATTCCATATTCTTGTGTCGCTGATGTCTTCACTGTGAATAAATCTGATTTGCCACTATTACTTGTGCCATACTATTGTTTCATATTTAAAGCACATTATCCTTTGTATAAAGTTAATGAACCCCTTTTGTTTTGGTTATCACTGTGTCATACTGAGTTTTGCACAAAACTCGCTCACTGTCATGGCGACCTCAGGCTCTGTTCATATTGAGTCTGACACTCCAGCCGATGGTTTCTCTGGTGTTTCTGATAAACTCAGGCAGACCTGACCATCGAGCTGCTGTCTGCTCATTCATAGACAGGCTAGCAAGAAGTACTTCTTTGATCACATGTTGTAAGGAAGCCAATCGCTTCTGCTCCTCTCATTTTTAGGCTGGTGGAAATCTACCTACGCTAACTATAGTTTATGCTGTGTTGGTTTGTGAGTTGTAGTGTCCCAGACTTGCTGGAGAAAGAGTTGCTTTGTGCTTGGTGTTTTTGTGTAGTTACCCATTGTCTTGTTGATTCCACCTTGCTCTTGTTTTCCTCCTAATCTAGCATTGTCTTATACCTTTTGTGTGTGCGTGCTGTGTAACAGAGTTTTGGTTTCCCCTATCTGTCTATGTCTGTGGGTTAAATCACACTCCTGTCCCAGAACCCCCTGGAGGAGGCGGTATAAGATCAGGATTGTTCAGGAGCAGGGCCAGCACGGAGACTCAGACATCCCCACCATTAGGGGTATCTCTAAAGCCCGCTTTACACGCTGCAATGTATCTTATGATGTGTCGGCGGGGTCACGTCGTAAGTGACGCACATCCGGCATCGTAAGGTACATTGTAGTATGTAACAGCTACGTGCGATTGCGAATGAATGGTAAAACGTTCATCGCACGCACGTCGTTCATTCCTCATGAATTGAACGTCAGGTTGTTCATCGTACCCGGGGTAGCACACATCGCAGTGTGTGACACCCCGGGAACGATGAAAAGATCTTACCTGCGTCCTGCGGCTCCCGGCCAGCAATGCGGAAGGAAGGAGGTGGGCGGGATGTTTACGTCCCGCTCAGCGCCGCCCCTCCTCTTCTATTGGCCGGCTGCCGCGTGACCTCGATGTGATGCCGAACGTCCTTTCCACTGCAGAAAGTGGACGTTCGCCGCCCACATCGAGGTCGTATGGACGGGTAAGTACGTGTGACGGGGGTTAATCGTTTGTGCGGCACATTCAACAAAATTGAACGTGCCGCACATACGATGGGGGTGGTTACGATCGCATACGATATCATATGCAGAATCGTAACATGTAAAGCAGGCTTTAGAATAGGGATAGCGCAGGGCTCCGTAGTCTGTGTGTCAGCCTAGGGGCCCTGGTGTCCCGCTATCCCCATAGCCCCTCATGAAACACTGTCTTTTCATTATCTGCGCCATTATATCCGATCACCTGCTTACAGATGCACTATTAAATGTGACAGCAACATATAAGACCTCCTAAACCAGTCAGTACTGTAACCTTGGCTGTCTATAGTACTCACTGCAAACACTGTTTTTGGTATTTTTGCCCCCCTTTTGAGTCTAAAACATGGCTGCTTCAAATTAATAAATGTGACAAGTTCACTTTAAAGAAAGGTTAAGGGATAAAATAAATATGAAGTGATGTGAAACAGCCCTGTGAGTACGTGTTGGCCTTCAAGCTAAAGAAGACATTTGATAAATGTCAATTCAGCACCATAGAAGGAGGTGATGGCGCTGCCCCACTTATCACTAGCTATAAGGATCAAAATGATTTGGCGTTGGCATTTGTTGGCATCGGAAACAGCACATTTTTACAGAATTAGTGTGACTGACGTCTTATCAAAGATCTCCAAGGATCGGGGAGGGTCATTTGCTATCCTTGGCTAGATCTGCCTGTCTTCACTATCTACTTATTTAAGGCAAAATGATATAAGATGAACACAATGTCAAACTCTTCAACATCCTAATAATTAAATATTGGTATGTTACTGTACTTGTATCTGCTGAAGCAATTTTTGTTTTACCATTGTTCTCTATATGATGGTAGTCCAATCTTGTTTTTTAGTTCTACCGGTAGCTCTGAACTGTAACTCCTTTTACTGTTTTTATTATTACTGTATTATTATTATTATTACTGTAGTAGTATTATTATTATTGTATTATTATTATTATTATTATATACTAATGTATAAAAAAAATCCATCCACATAGACCAATTAATATTTCAGGTGCGCTTAACTAATAACTGACCATTTATGTAGACCTTTGTTGGAGGGGCCCTCATTCCAATTTAGTAATTTCTACGATTCAACGTACGACCAGTGAGAATATTAAAAATACAGAGAAATGTGATTTCCAACAATTTCCAGTGGTTTCCTGGAATGTTCTTATATCTATTGGATTCATGAAAATAGGCATTTTGTATAGAAATTTAGGCAGTTGATACATGATCACAAATAGCAAAAGTCATAGCTGTATAATGCATAAAACACATTACTTGTGCTTGGTTACAACCAGGGGCAGAACGATTGTGGTCACAAAGATCATGACCAGGCTCAAGGGTGCAGGGGGCCCGCTAGTCCATACACCTGCTTCAGCTGAATGTGCCTCCGAGGGTGCATATCCAGCTGAAATGCATCGAGGTGCAGAGACCCGTTGGGTCCCTGCACTGCAATACACACTGCTCAAACAGAAGCTGGCAGCTTTCAGCGGCGTCCCAGTGACTGAGGCGGCGCATGACAATGACGTCATGACTGAGTTGCCATAACACGAACACCGATGAAAGCTGCCTGTCACTGCAGGCTGGCTATATAGGTGGGAGCTTGGAAGAATGAGTACAGTATACACCAGCACGGGGGCAGTATACACACGAGGGGGCCAGGAGAGGAGCATATATACCAGGAGGGGGACAGTACATAACAGCAGGGGGACAGTAGATACCAGGAGGGGCCCAAGAGAGGAACATATATCTCTATAAAATTTAGAAGGCTAAATGTATACATACATATACTTACATCTGACCAACATGTGGGGATAGGGGGAGCCCAGGTCCAAATTTTGCATCGGGGCCCATCGGACTCTAGTTACGCTACTGGTAACAACCATCGTCAGATTCTTTGATCTAGTAGATCTTGTATGTGCTAACACACCTCAAGGGCTCATTCACACGTCAGTGGTTTTGTCGGTTGAGAATGTCGGTCTGAATTTCATTAATCAGAATTTCTTCATATTTTCATTAGAATCTCATCAGATTTGGTAAATGTTTCATCAGTTTTCCTTTGAGACAAGAATAGAAAAAAACTCTCCAGCTTCTCCTATCAGTCTGTGAAAAATGGACAGCACTTGGATGGCATTCGAGGCAGGATAGCCAATTTGACTTTTTTTTTACAGCTTATCAAAAAATCACGAACACAATGATTTTTTACGGAAACATTTGAAAACCAAAATAAATCATTATGAATATAAGTGATCCATGAGTACAGCCCATAAGTCTGATATGAAGACATCGGCTGCATTAACTGTAGACTGTAAAATGACGATGATTACAGTCATAATAATTTGTTTGGGGTTTTTTCAGCTTAAAAAAAAATCATGAACGCCTTAAATTATTTTTAGCCACAGGGTAAAAAGTGTCTTATTTTTTACAGATGGGACTCATCCTAGCTGGATAACCTCTTACAATATATACAAAATGATTGTCAAGGCTTGATTCCGGGACTCAATCAGGCAACTTCTGGTTGTGTGGTTGGTTTTTTTCTCTGTTGGACCTCAGCATGTTACAGTCATATGAAAAAGTTTGGGCACCCCTATTAATGTTAACCTTTTTTCTTTATAACAAAAATCACAGCCTCTAGTCGCTTCCTGTAGCATTTAATAAGATCCTGGATGAAGGTATATTTGACCATTCCTGTTTACAAAACAATTCCAGTTCAGTTAAGTTTGATGGTCGCCGAGCATGGACAGCACGCTTCAAATCATCCCACAGATTTTCAATGATATTCAGGTCTGGGGACTGGGATGGCCATTCCAGAACATTGTAATTGTTCCTCTGCATGAATGCCTGAGTAGATTTGGAGTGGTGTTTTGGATCATTGTCTTGCTGAAATATCCATCCCCTGCGTAACTTCAACTTCGTCACTGATTCTTGCACATTATTGTCAAGAATCTGCTGATACTGAGTTGAATCCATGCGACCCTCAACTTTAACAAGATTCCCAGTGCCGGCATTGGCCACACAGCCCCAAAGCATGATGGAACCTCCACCAAATTTTACTGTAGGTAGCAAGTGCTTTTCTTGGAATGCCGTGTTTTTTTGCCTCCATGCATAACGCCTTTTTGTATGACCAAACAACTCAATCTTTGTTTCATCAGTCCACAGGACCTTCTTCCAAAATGTAACTGGCTTATCCAAATGTGCTTTTGAATACCTCAGGCGACTCTGTTTGTGGCGTGCTTGCAGAAACGGCTTCTTTCGCATCACTCTCCCATACAGCTTCTCCTTGTGCAAAGTGCGCTGTATTGTTGACCGATGCATATTGACACCATCTGCAGCAAGATGATGCTGCAGGTCTTTGGAGGTGGTCTGTGGATTGTCCTTGACTGTTCTCACCATTCTTCTTCTCTGCCTTTCTGATATTTTTCTTGGCCTGTCACTTCTGGGCTTAACAAGAACTGTACCTGTGTTCTTCCATTTCCTTACTATGTTCCTCACAGTGGAAACTGACAGTTTAAATCTCTAAGACAACTTTTTGTATCCTTCCCCTGAACAACTATGTTGAATAATCTTTGTTTTCAGATCATTTGAGTGTTGTTTTGAGGAGCCCATGATGCCACTCTTCATAGGAGATTCAAATAGGAGAACAACTGGCAAGTGGCCACCTTAAAAACCTTTTCTCATGATTGGATACACCTGCCTATGAAGTTCAAAGCTCAATGAGGTTACAAAACCAATTTAGTGCTTAAGTAAGTCAGTAAAAAGTAGTTAGGAGTGTTCAAATCAAGAAATTGATAAGGGTGCCCATACTTTTGCACCGGTCAAATTTTGTTTAAATGCGGATTGCACATTTTCTGTTAGTACAATAAACCTCATTTCAATCCAGAAATATTACTCAGTCCATCAGTTATTAGATATATGAAACTGAAATAGCTGTTGCAAAAACCCAAATTGTTATAAAGAAAAAAGTTATCATTAATAGGGGTGCCCAAACTTTTTCATATGACTTTATGTATCGGTCCAACTGCTGTTAGTGCTCTTGTCTTTCCTTTTCTTTGCTGTTTTATTTATACTCAGGTGTGTTCACTTCCTCGCTTTGTTTACCCTATCACATCTTGGAAGGGGCTGCTTATATTCGCCATGCACATGCTTTCAGTGCCGGCTATATTTCAAGGCTGATTGATCTTTGGAGCAGCACCTTAGTTTAGGATAATTTTGCTGAGTAATTGCTCTTTCTTTTCCCTGCAGTTTATGTGTTTCCTTTTCTATCATTATCCCATTCTCTTCCATCTGGAAGTGTTCCTCTTATTCCGTAAGTCTTTTTGGGTTTCTTTCTGTTTCCTCCATCCTCCCTGTGATTACATTTGTAGCCCTGTGTCTCACCCTCTGCCTCTATGCACTTCTTTTACGTTTATTGGTGCATTGTGTTACATTTGGTTTATAGTTTAGGGTGCAGTTAAGGACATTCAGGGTCAGCTGATGTTGAGTTGGGGCGCCATTGCGTAACTTTATGGTGCAAACCTCCGCGGTCAGGCAGGGACAAAACCGGGTTAGGTTTAGGGTACTCCTGGTCTGTATAGGAACCAGTGGTTAACAAATCCCCTGGTTTATTCATTCCCATATGAATGGAAGGGCTCAGTCGTAATGATAAATTAACATACATTAATCTGACGAGCCATACACATTAGATAGCTGTTGGATAAACTATCTTGTAATTGACAGCTATGTCTACCAACTTCCCTATGCAGATAAGCGCTTGGCTAGGCCAGACTAGTTTGGTAACTGCTTGTTTCCCTGTCAAACAAAAGGATCAGACATATAAATTTGTAAAGCTTAATCCATGTGACCCCAACATATTCTGTTGGGGGTACTTGGGAAGCCCACATACACAGGATGGTCGTCATGCCAAAATCAGTGGTTTGGGCTGAATTTTCCCTAATGTGTACAGTAGCATTCACCCTTGACAAACAGTCCAAATTATTGTAAGGTGCTCAATAGAAATACTAATTTTATACACAGTGCTTTCTATTGGGAAAATAGTAAAATTGCTGTGATATCACATAGCACCTAATCTGTTATCTAGGTCCATTCACATGCCAGTATTCTGTTCAGCATTTGTGTCACACAAAGATTTGAACTAACTACAACGGTCATGGCGGCAGGATCTATTCAGACTGATTCTGACACTGCGCCTGATAACTTCTCTGAGGTCTGTGATCAATGCAGGCAGACACGGGCATCAACCAACAGACTGGTAACTCATAGGAAGGCTAGTAAGAGTTAATCCCTGCTGCTCTGCTTGTGAGTCATCTTTAATCACAAGCTGTGGTGGAGCCAATCGCATCTCCTCTCCTCCTAGATATGCTGGCTGGACAGTTCCATTAGTGCCAGCTATAGTTTATCTTAGCTGGTCTGTTGAGGTGTTATGATCCAGATTAACTGGTGGTTTTAGTACTTGTTGTTGTGGGGTTAACCCGTGTTGTTTTTTTGTCACTACCTTCCTGCTCTTGCTTTTCTCCTGAGTCTCTCATTGTTGGTTGCTGTGTGTTTGCAGTGTGTCAGAGTTTTGGTTTTCCCCTGTCTATCTTTATCTGTGTTTCATCTCAACTTTACCTTCCTTCCCTGGTGAGAGATGGGGAATAAGATCAGTTCTGATCAGGAGCTTAGCCAGGCACAGGACTTGGGCATCTCCACTATTAGGGGTAACCCTTAGGTTAGGTATATCTTAGGGACCCCTAGCATGAGGGACAGCATAGGAGCCGCTGTCCCTTGCATTCCTACAGTCACATTGTGACAATTTGTTGACTAATACCGGAAGTTGGTCAAAACAAAATACAAGAAAGGTGCACATATCTCCATGTATTCTCAGCTGCTTCTTTAGAGCTTATTTATTTCTTAATAGTGTATCATTCTCAGAATTAATCTATGGATATACAAGTAATATATGTCATATGACACATTTCCCAGCGTTTCCTATTCCATAGAAGGCAACAGAATTAGATTATTTTTTGGCTTCCTGTTATTTTGTGATAATATTTAATAGGTGAAATATTCTGCTATCCATTCAGCATTCCCCAAAAAGTAATTCAAAGGAATGATGGCAATTTCTCTTTAATTGGAAACAACACCAATTATGAAGGAGAAAGCTTAGCATTCCATTCTTCATGCTAATTCCTTAATGGAACGCAGTTAATGAAGCATATGTGTGCACTGCGAGTCCCAGGAAAATCATGGTAGGAGGTATCAACATTGATTATGGTTTTATTGCTGCCACATAAGAAGTCAATAACTCAGCGTTGGCTCTGCAATTATTCTACCATTCAGCAAATAGTTCTTTCTGTTTAGGGATCTGAGCAAAAACAATTTGTTACTAGCAGATACATAATTAGAGGTAATAAAAATATAATAATATCCTGGAAGCTGCTTTATTCATAAATGTAATAAGAGACTGTGGAGAAGAAAGCGCAATAGGGTCTTACCCCAATAGGAAAGGGGTTAAATAATATGGTTGAACTCACCTATAGAAGTTGTGCCAGTCACAACTCCTGTGTTAGCATGTAACTCCAGGTCAAGGCTGCAGTCCCTGAATCGGCTGATAACAGAGAGTAATAGAGATGGGTTTTCACAACCGCGACAATGACCAAGGACGGTACAAATATAAGATTAATGTTGGTCAGGTCAACGCGTTTCAGGAGACTCAGCTCCCTTCATCAGGACAAACAGGCGAAAGGATTTGATGTTCTTTTGCCTGTTTGTCCTGATGAAGGGAGCTGAGTCTCCTGAAACGCGTTGACCAGTGCATGAAAATAAAGCAACATTAATCTTATATTTCTACCGTCCTTGGTCATTGGTGCGGTTGTGAAAACCCATCTCTATTACTCTCCTTTATTCATAAATGGAGAGAGATCCACTTGTAATATGGAAGAAACATCACCCACTGTCAAAGCAACCAAAACGACGGCAAACTAGACAAGGTTAGGAGCAAACCAGAGACGGGAGAAGCCCAAATAAGTAATAAACACGTTAAAAATGTGTTCATCTGCTATAACGTGTGATGGGACCAACAAGTTTTATATTGGGAGAAATTACACATTACCCATTTTTGATTGAAATCAGTAGGATGTCCATAAAAAAAGAATGGCCATCCCAAAGAGAAAACCCATTATTCTAAGAAACAAAATAAAGAAGAGCTCTCTAATCACTTAAAGAAGAAAGAGACAAGTGAAGGCGCTGGAAATAGATATATGGATAACAAAGCTGTTTGTATAACGCCCCCCTGTGGACAAAATAATATTAGAAATATATTGTCATTTATGTACAAGAATTTAATTGCTGTAATACTGACTCCTTTGTACATGTTTAATAGATATAATACTGCCCCCAATATACAAATATATAACTATTAACTACCATAAAACTGCCCTTTATGTAAAAGAATACAGCTACTAAAATTACCAATGTACAATATCATAATTATATTATAGACCCTATAGCAAAAAAACCCTATTACATGTTTTCCTATGTATCAGAATATCGCTATTATACTATAACCCCTATGTATAAGAATGAAGATATTATAATACTATGTAGAAAAACAAGACCTCTATAATACTGCTCCAATGTGCAAGACTATAACTATTATAATACTCCACATCTGTACTGTTGCTATGTACAAGAATATAACTGCTATAATACTGCCTCATATATACAAAAATATAATTACTATAATACTGCCCCTATGTACAAGAATATAACTACTATAATACTGCCTCATATATACAAAAATATAACTACTATAATACTGCCTCTATGTACAAGAATACAACCACTATCATACTGCTCCTATGTTTAAGAACACAACTACTATAATACTTCCCTTATGTACAAGAATATAACTACTATAATACTTCCCTTATGTACAAGAATATAACTACTATAATACTTCCCTTATGTACAAGAATATAACTACTATAATACTGCTTCTATGTACAAGAATATAACTACTATAATACTTCCCTTATGTACAAGAATATAACTACTATAATACTGCCCCTATGTACAAGAATATAACTACTATAATACTGCCCCTATGTACAAGAATATAACTACTATAATACTGCTCCTATGTACAAGAATATAACTACTATAATACTGTTCCTATATACAAGAATATAACTACTATAATACAGCCCCTATAGGTAAGAATATAACTACTATAATACTGCCCCTATGTAAAAGAATATAACTACTATAATACTGACTCCTATGTACAAGAATATAACTACTATAATACTGTTCCTATATACAAGAATATAACTACTATAATACAGCCCCTATAGGTAAGAATATAACTACTATAATACTGGCCCCTATGTACAAGAATGCAACTACCATAATACTGCTCCTATGTACAAGAATATAACTACTATAATACTGCCCCCTATGTACAAGAATATAGCTACTATAATACTGCTCCTATGTACAAGAATATAACTACTATAATACTGCCCCTATGCACAAGAATATAACTACTATAATACTGCCCCTATGTACAAGAATATAACTACTATAATACTGCCCCTATGTACAAGAATATAACTACTATAATACTGCCCCTATGTACAAGAATATAACTACTATAATACTGCTCCTATGTACAAGAATATAACTACTATAATACTGCTCCTATGTACAAGAATATAACTACTATAATACTGCTCCTATGTACAAGAATATAACTACTATAATACTGGCCCCTATGTACAAGACTATAACTACTATAATACTGCTCCTATATACAAGAACATAACTACTATAATACTACCCCCTATGTACAAGAATATAACTACTATAATACTGGCCCCTATGTACAAGAATATAACTACTATAATACTGCTCCTATATACAAGAACATAACTACTATAATACTACCCCCTATGTACAAGAATATAACTACTATTATACTAGCCCCTATGTACAAGAATGCAACTACCATAATACTGCTCCTATGTACAAGAATATAACTACTATAATACTGCTCCTATGTACAAGAATATAACTACTATAATACTGCTCCTATGTACAAGAATATAACTGCTATAATACTGCCCCCTGTCACGCTTCCGGTGTCCCAGCAGCGCTCCTTACCTACTGAGCTGGTTTCACCATCCAGGCACCGCTCCGTACCCACTGATCCGGTCGCACCTGCATTGCACCGCTCCGTGCTCACTGATCCAGTCTCATCATCGCACCACCGCTCCTTCCTCACTGGTCCAGTCCATGCGTCCACCGGTCACACCTGCCATTCCCGCTCATGCTCCCCAGAGTCCTGTTCCTGGTCTCAGGAGTCTGATTCTGACTAATGTTCTGTATAGGACCGGGCCGCGCCCACTCACCTGGTCTTATAGCCCCAGCACTGCTGCAACAGGAAATGACCTGAGGCTGTGCTGAGTATATGGGACTGGCCTCTCCATGTGGGCGGGGCCTGATCATCGCTTGTGTTTCTATGCCTTGTCTTGTGAGCTAAGTGCTCAGGTCTTTGTTCCTGTTTCCTATTACTGCCTTAAAGTACGCTGTGACCTTAGTGACCTGGTCCTGTCTTTGCTTCCTGATACCTGCACCCGTTCCTGCCACGTTAGTGCTCCAGCTACCGTGTAC
This sequence comes from Anomaloglossus baeobatrachus, assembly GCF_048569485.1. Taxonomy (NCBI): domain Eukaryota; kingdom Metazoa; phylum Chordata; class Amphibia; order Anura; family Aromobatidae; genus Anomaloglossus; species Anomaloglossus baeobatrachus. The sequence goes on along the minus strand of NC_134363.1, from coordinate 128,242,977 downwards.
CCTGCCCTCCAGGTGGGGTGCTCGGTCCAGTGGATCCACCTCCTGGGCCTACCAGTCCTCCCCGGCCCTCACACCCCCTATGTACAGAATATAACTACTATAATACTGCCCCCTATGTACAAGAATATAACTACTATAATAATAGGATCATTTCCATTGCAGGCTATATTTACACTTATTGAATACTAATATTGGTGTGTAAAGAATGTTTTAAAAGTTGAAAATGTTAAGGTTTATTTCCTAACTTATGCAGAAGCCGACAGAAGCTGCATATTGATATGTGGCCATTGTAATTAATTTTCGATGTGAGGCATGGATTAGCTATCTAGGCTTTGCAGATATACTGCATGTTTTATTGTCCTGAATTACCTATTCCTGATATTTCATTAGGTAGATATTTGAAAGTTCAGGAATTGCCTAAAATGACCCATATTTAACAGTGGCTGCGCAGACGCCACGATCGATGTCTGTCTGCTTAAATATCTCAACTGGAAGTTGTTGACAGAACAGCTTTCCCATAAGACAAAGCCACACAATTAATCTAGGCAAAAAAATCCTGATCATTAACTTAGAAGCAATTTGGCAAATCAGGTCCTGAGAAAATGTAAGGTTTCCTTCTTGAGAACTGCACGTCCATACGAGTTCTTAAAACAAAAAGTACAACAATTTAAAGGCAATGTCATCCAAATATATTATAATATACTGTATTTAGTTGTCTTATCCCAATTTTACTGGGACATCTAAAGTCCACAACACTCACATATTAATTATAATGATACATGAATAAAAAGGAGGCCCCAGATCTGCTCATATTCCCTTCATCTTTCTATGGCACTGTTCAGAGTGACCTACCAATTACTACATTAAGTTTAGCCTGCAACCAAAAAAATTCCAAAACCTATTTGTCTGCATATATATATTAAGCACCTAAAGGGTGCTTTACACACTGCGACATCGCTTGCACATAGGTAGTTTTTAAACCGCTGGTCACATGTGCGATCTCGGCAGATCGCATCTGAGATCTGGCCTGTCACATAGCTAATGAGATCGCTAGCAATGTCGCAGCGTGTAAAGCACCCTTAAGATGGCAGTATTGTAGTAGTTATATTCTTGTACATAGGGGTAGTATTATATTAGTTATATTCTTGTACATAGGAGCAGTATTATATTAGTTATGTTCTTGGACATGGGGCAGTATTATAGTAGTTATATTCTTGTACATAGGAGCAGTATTATAGTAGTTATATTCTTGTACATAGGGGTAATATTATTAGTTATATTCTTGTACATAGGGGCAGTATTATATTAGTTATATTCTTGGACACGGGGCAGTATTATAGTAGTTATACTCTTGTACATAGGGGCAGTATTATAGTGGTTATATTCTTGTACATAGAAGAAGTATTATAGTAATTATATTCTTGTACATAGAGGTCAGTATTGTAGTAGTTATATTCTTGTACATATGGGCAGTATTATATTAGTTATATTCTTGTACATAGGGGCAGTATTGTATTAGTTATATTCTTGTAGATGGGGGGAGTATTATAGTAGTTATATTCTTGTACATAGGGGCAGTATTATAGTAGTTATATTCTTGTACATAGGGAGCAGTATTATAGTAGTTATATTCTTGTACATAGGGAGCAGTATTATAGTAGTTATATTCTTGTACATAGGGGCAGTATTATAGTGGTTATATTCTTGTACATAGAAGAAGTATTATAGTAATTATATTCTTGTACATAGAGGTCAGTATTGTAGTAGTTATATTCTTGTACATATGGGCAGTATTATATTAGTTATATTCTTGTACATAGGGGCAGTATTATATTAGTTATATTCTTGTAGATGGGGGAGTATTATAGTAGTTATATTCTTGTACATAGGGAGCAGTATTATAGTAGTTATATTCTTGTACATAGGGAGCAGTATTATAGTAGTTATATTCTTGTACATAGGGAGCAGTATTATAGTAGTTATATTCTTGTACATAGGGGCAGTATTATAGTGGTTATATTCTTGTACATAGGGGCAGTATTATAGCAGTTATATTTTTCTACATAGGGGCAGTATTATAGTAGTTATACCTTTGTATATAGGGGCCAGTATTATAGTAGTTATAATCTTGTACATAGGGACAGTATTTTAGTAGTTATATTTTGTGCATAGGGGCAGTATTATAGTAGATATATTCTTGTACATGTGGCCAGTATTATAGTGTGACGCCCTGGGCAAGCCAGGGGTCACAGGTCATTACACCATCACACCCTACATCCCAGTTAGGAACACCAAAGCTACTAAAATCCTTGTTGCCTTCCTCCAGGGGCTGATGTTCACACCAGGGGGTGGGCCAGGCGGTTGGCTCCGCCCACCGAGGAGTACACAGCCCTGGAGGCGGGAGAAACCAGGCAGTTCAGCTCAGGGAGAGCTTGAGTGAGGAAGGAGTAAACAGTGAAGTGGTAGAGGAGCTAAGTGAAGTGAAAGTGAAGTAGTAGTGGAGCAAGGAAGAAAAGAGTGAGAGTAAGAGTAGTAAAGCCTGAAGTAGTCCAGCTGTGTGCAGGACAGAGTCAGCAAGGTCAGCAACGGCGGTGACAGTCTGGAGGGGGACTGCTCGGAGGTTGCTGGAAGGACCGTGGACGGGTAGTGGCCCGGCGGTCTGGAGCAGTATACGAAGAACAGTCAGCACCAGGGCAGGGGCCTCTCGGACCCCGGCAAGGCTAGGAGTCGCCATAATTTGCCAAATCCGTCAGTGAAGGGGACGTCTGTCTCCAAACAGCCAAGTCCCGATTGAAGGCAACAGTCTGACCGTAACGGAGAGACACCGCCACCGCCAGGGCACCAGTCTCTCAGGGCCAGCGCCTGCGGGCAAAGTAGGGCTCCTCCGGCCCATATCCAAGTCGGGGAGTGGGTTACCGGTGGGAACCCATCGCTACCAACAATGAAACATAAGGTGCAGGACAAAGGGACATCACTGTCACCTACTGGGAAAGCAAGTGCAGCCGTCCGTGGGAACCGTCTTTCCAGCCGTGTGGTTTACCGAAAAACTGTGTCAACGTCTCAGGCTGAGTGAGTACCACAGTGCCGCAAGGCACAGCGCTGCCCCCGCGTCCCTGCATCCCCCACCTCTTCACTGGGCCCTGGGATCACCAACCCCTACCCACGGAGGGGCAACACAACAACTGGCTGCTCCATACCATCCTTCCCGGGAACCCCATACAGAGCAGCGGTGGTGCTAACAAATCACCACAACCGTGGGTGGCGTCACGGACAATAAACAACCCCCACACCCAAAAACAACCCCCTTTCACTCACGGGCGAGGAGCGCCGCTAGAGTCCCCGGGATCCGGCCCACCGCTCGAGCCACCGAGCAGCAGCAGGCCGCAGCAGCCGCGGCAGCCGGACCCGAGCAGCAGTGGGAGAGCGCGGCGTCCCCTCCTCCGCCCGCGACAACTTGGTGTCACGAACAGGATCTTACCGCTCTGCCGTTGGGTAGAGGTGCGCCTTGTGACCGCTGGAGGTGTCCGGCTGAAAATTTCCAGAAGTCGCCATCTTTGGCGCGAAAAGTTCCCGCTCGAGCGTCTTCTCGAGTAGCAGAGGCGCGAAGGCCAAAACTCCGCCCCAATAGAGGAGTGGCCGGAAAGAAGCTAAGGGGGACGCAAATGGAGAGATGGCGGCGTCCTCGAATTGGAGTGCGGGAATACCCGCCACCGGAGTACCCAAGCTCTGGGGGAAACGAGGCGGAGTAGCTTTTGAGGACTGCAGCCCGGATGAGCTCCCCGCCGGGACCGCTGCATGGCTGGAGTGGGAGTTGGGCCGATTCTGCGTGAAGGTGAGGGCGCAGAGCCTGCAGCAGTTGATGGATTGGAAGGCAGAGATGCGAAGGATGGTTGCCGTAGTGGGGGCCCGTGAGCAAGGGGCCGCTGCAGCCGTGCCGCGTCGCGATCAGTCCACCCAAACCCCAGAACCGGCCCTGATTGAGTGGGAGACGGACATCAGCACTGCGGCTGGGGGTCCGGAGAGAATGTCGTTGATGGAGGAAGAGGTCTCAAGCATGCCGCCTCCGCCGCCATTCCTAACGGCTGTTAGTGGTTCGGGGTTGAACTGCCAGTGGGAGGAAAACCCCATGTACCGCTCGGTCCCGGAGTGGGCCGACCCCCTGCGGTGGTAGCCGCCTCAAAGGCAGCGGATGCCCGCTGCAGCAGTCCCCGTTGGGACCACCAGAGTGTTGTTGAATGTTTGGAAAAAGTTTGAAAGTTTAAAAATGGAAAATGATTACCGTGTACTTCACCTGATTAAAAGTGATTGAACCGGCCGTTGCCGGCACCGTTGTCCCCGTGGGGACCGTTCAAAAAGTTAGCATGGGAACTATCCATGGACAAGCCCGTGAACTTGCAGGGCAACCACAAACGTTAAGTGGCTTGTAAATATGTTGTTTTACCATACCGTTTTCCGCAGTTGCCGCCTCCGGAGAGGCAGGTTGGAGGGAGGGCCCTCAGCAGAGCAGGCTGGGGCCCAGCCACCAAAGGAACCGGTGGCTACACTCTGGAGGGGAAGGACAGATCCCGCTCGGGTAACTTGTGCTGGACTTGGCTCAAGGGGTGCTGCCTGGGCTTTAGGGGCAGCATCAGGGCCAGGTTGCTTGGGTGGGAGAGAGTGGAAACCGTACCCGTAAAACCGTTTAGTAACGTTTAAGAAATGTGCCTCCCGTTGTGAGATGATATTATGTATTAAAATGTTACCGTTTACCTTTTTATACTTTACAGAAAATAAAACCGGTGTTGGACGGGCAGCCCGCGGACGGTCTGCATTTTGCTAAGGGGGAATGTGACGCCCTGGGCAAGCCAGGGGTCACAGGTCATTACACCATCACACCTTACATCCCAGTTAGGAACACCAAAGCTACTAAAATCCTTGTTGCCTTCCTCCAGGGGCTGATGTTCACACCAGGGGGTAGGCCAGGCGGTTGGCTCCGCCCACCGAGGAGTACACAGCCCTGGAGGCGGGAGAAACCAGGCAGTTCAGCTCAGGGAGAGCTTGAGTGAGGAAGGAGGAAACAGTGAAGTGGTAGAGGAGCTAAGTGAAGTGAAAGTGAAGTAGTAGTGGAGCAAGGAAGAAAAGAGTGAGAGTAAGAGTAGTAAAGCCTGAAGTAGTCCAGCTGTGCAGGACAGAGTCAGCAAGGTCAGCAACGGCGGTGACAGTCTGGAGGGGGACTGCTCGGAGGTTGCTGGAAGGACCGTGGACGGGTAGTGGCCCGGCGGTCTGGAGCAGTATACGAAGAACAGTCAGCACCAGGGCAGGGGCCTCTCGGACCCCAGCAAGGCTAGGAGTCGCCATAATTTGCCAAATCCATCAGTGAAGGGGACGTCTGTCTCCAAACAGCCAAGTCCCGATTGAAGGCAACAGTCCGACCGTAACGGAGAGACACCACCACCGCCAGGGCACCAGTCTCTCAGGGCCAGCGCCTGCGGGCAAAGTAGGGCTCCTCCGGCCCATATCAAAGTCGGGGAGCGGGTTACCGGTGGGAACCCATCCGTGGGAACCGTCTTTCCAGCCGTGTGGTTTACCGAAAAACTGTGTCAACGTCTCAGGCTGAGTGAGTACCACAGTGCCGCAAGGCACAGCGCTGCCCCCGCGTCCCTGCATCCCCCACCTCTTCACTGGGCCCCGGGATCACCAACCCCTACCCACGGAGGGGCAACACAACAACTGGCTGCTCCATACTATCCTTCCCGGGAACCCCATACAGAGCAGCGGTGGTGCTAACAAATCACCACAACCGTGGGTGGCGTCACGGACAATAAACAACCCCCACACCCAAAAACAACCCCCTTTCACTCACGGGCGAGGAGCGCCGCTAGAGTCCCCGGGATCCGGCCCACCGCTCGAGCCACCGAGCAGCAGCAGGCCGCAGCAGCCGCGGCAGCCGGACCCGAGCAGCAGTGGGAGAGCGCGGCGTCCCCTCCTCCGCCCGCGACAATAGCAGTTATATTTTTGTACTTAGGGGCAGTATTATAGTAGTTATATTCTTGTACATATGGGCAGTATTATATTAGTTATATTCTTGTACATAGGGGCAGTATTATATTAGTTATATTCTTGGACATGGGGCAGTATTATAGTAGTTATATTCTTGTAGATGGGGGAGCATTATAGTAGTTATTTTCTTGTACATAGGGAGCAGTATTATAGTAGTTATATTCTTGTACATAGGGACAGCATTATAGCAGTTATATTTTTCTACATAGGGGCAGTATTATAGTAGTTATACCTTTGTATATAGGGGCCAGTATTATAGTAGTTATATTCTTGTACATAGGGATAGTATTTTAGTAGTTATATTTTGTGCATAGGGGCAGTATTATAGTAGTTATATTCTTGTATATAGGGGCAGTATTATAGTAGTTATATTGTTGTACATGGGGCCAGTATTATAGCAGTTATATTTTTGTACTTAGGGGCAGTATTATAGTAGTTATATTCTTGTACATAGGGGCAGTATTATAGCAGTTATATTTTGTGCATAGGGGCAGTATTATAGTAGTTATATTCTTGTACGTAGGGGCAGTATTATAGTAGTTATATTCTTGTACATACAGTTAGGTCCAGAAATATTTGGACAGTGACACAATTTTCGCGAGTTGGGCTCTGCATGCCACCACCTTGGATTTGAAATGAAACCTCTACAACAGAATTCAAGTGCAGATTGTAACGTTTAATTTGAAGGTTTGAACAAAAATATCTGATAGAAATTGTAGGAATTGTACACATTTCTTTACAAACACTCCACATTTTAGGAGGTCAAAAGTAATTGGACAAATAAACCAAACCCAAACAAATTTTTTTTATTTTCAATATTTTGTTGCAAATCCTTTGGAGGCAATCACTGCCTTAAGTCTGGAACCCATGGACATCACCAAACGCTGGGTTTCCTCCTTCTTAATGCTTTGCCAGGCCTTTACAGCCGCAGCCTTCAGGTCTTGCTTGTTTGTGGGTCTTTTCGTCTTAAGTCTGGATTTGAGCAAGTGAAATGCATGCTCAATTGGGTTAAGATCTGGTGATTGACTTGGCCATTGCAGAATGTTCCACTTTTTTGCACTCATGAACTCCTGGGTAGCTTTGGCTGTATGCTTGGGGTTATTGTCCATCTGTACTATGAAGCGCCGTCCGATCAACTTTGCGGCATTTGGCTGAATCTGGGCTGAAAGTATATCCCGGTACACTTCAGAATTCATCCGGCTACTCTTGTCTGCTGTTATGTCATCAATAAACACAAGTGACCCAGTGCCATTGAAAGACATGCATGCCCATGCCATCACGTTGCCTCCACCATGTTTTACAGAGGATGTGGTGTGCCTTGGATCATGTGCCGTTCCCTTTCTTCTCCAAACTTTTTTCTTCCCATCATTCTGGTACAGGTTGATCTTTGTCTCATCTGTCCATAGAATACTTTTCCAGAACTGAGCTGGCTTCATGAGGTGTTTTTCAGCAAATTTAACTCTGGCCTGTCTATTTTTGGAATTGATGAATGGTTTGCATCTAGATGTGAACCCTTTGTATTTACTTTCATGGAGTCTTCTCTTTACAGTTGACTTAGAGACAGATACACCTACTTCACTGAGAGTGTTCTGGACTTCAGTTGATGTTGTGAACGGGTTCTTCTTCACCAAAGAAAGTATGCGGCGATCATCCACCACTGTTGTCATCCGTGGACGCCCAGGCCTTTTTGAGTTCCCAAGCTCACCAGTCAATTCCTTTTTTCTCAGAATGTACCCGACTGTTGATTTTGCTACTCCAAGCATGTCTGCTATCTCTCTGATGGATTTTTTCTTTTTTTTCAGCCTCAGGATGTTCTGCTTCACCTCAATTGAGAGTTCCTTAGACCGCATGTTATCTGGTCACAGCAACAGCTTCCAAATGCAAAACCACACACCTGTAATCAACCCCAGACCTTTTAACTACTTCATTGATTACAGGTTAACGAGGGAGACGCCTTCAGAGTTAATTGCAGCCCTTAGAGTCCCTTGTCCAATTACTTTTGGTCCCTTGAAAAAGAAGAGGCTATGCATTACAGAGCTATGATTCCTAAACCCTTTCTCCGATTTGGATGTGAAAACTCTCATATTGCAGCTGGGAGTGTGCACTTTCAGCCCATATTATATATATAATTGTATTTCTGAACATGTTTTTGTAAACAGCTAAAATAACAAAACTTGTGTCACTGTCCAAATATTTCTGGACCTAACTGTAGGAGCAGTATTATAGTAGTTATATTCTTGTACATGGGGCCAGTATTATAGTAGTTATATTCTTGTACATAGGGGGCAGTATTATAGTGGTTATATTCTTCTACATAGGGGCAGTAATATAGTAATTATATTCTTGTACATAGGAGAAGTATTATAGTAGTTATATTCTTGTACATAGAGGTCAGTATTATAGTAGTTATATTCTTGTACATAGAGGCAGTGTTATAGTAGTTATATTCTTGTACATAGGGGGCAGTATTATATTAGTTATATTCTTGTACATAGGAGAGGAGCAGTATTATAGTAGTTATATTCTTGTACATAGAGGTCAGTATTATAGTGGTTATATTCTTGTACATGGGGCCAGTATTATAGTAGTTATATTCTTGTACATAGAGGCAGTATTATAGTAGTTATATTCTTGTACATAGAGGCAGTATTATAGTAGTTATATTCTTGTACATAGGGGCAGTATTATAGTAGTTATATTCTTGTACATAGAGGTCAGTATTATAGTAGTTATATTCTTGTACATAGAGGTCAGTATTATAGTAGTTATATTCTTGTACATGGGGCCAGTATTATAGTAGTTATATTCTTGTACATAGAGGCAGTATTATAGTAGTTATATTCTTGTACATAGAGGCAGTATTATAGTAGTTATATTCTTGTACATAGGGGGCAGTATTATATTAGTTATATTCTTGTACATAGGAGCAGTATTATAGTAGTTATATTCTTGTACATAGAGGTCAGTATTATAGTAGTTATATTCTTGTACATAGAGGTCAGTATTATAGTAGTTATATTCTTGTACATGGGGCCAGTATTATAGCAGTTATATTTTTGTAATTAGGGGCAGTATTAATAGCACTTATACTTTTTGTACATAGAGGGCAGTAATAGGTACAAAAGGATCTGTAATATAGTAGTTATACTTCTGTACACAGCATTGATTAATATTGAGTTATATTCTTCCATGTAGGAGGTAGAGGGTTTTTTTTTGTTGAAACCACCACTTGCTTACTCCAGAATCCAGATATGTGCACAACCTCCCTCTATCAGCTGTACTAGGTGCAAAAATTCCACACATATTAGTCTCCAAGCACAGATGTGAAAACTAAAGTATTACATCTTATTTGCTTGCTGAATACTTAATTAAAATAATTCCCTTCTAATTGTTTCCATTACCTCATGCTGACTCTTCATAAAACAGAATTTGTGAATAATTTCATTGGGTCCTGAAAACCGAAATGATCAATTGTGGCCACTGGTCATCTAAGCATGAGACAATGACTTATACATTACATGACATGTATGCTATATGTGTGTGTGTGTTATATACATTACGTGTGCTATGTCTGCGCACCATATACATTACATGTGTGTTCTATATATATTACATGTGTGTTATATGTGTGTGCTCCATATACATTACATGTGTGCTATATGTGTGTGCACTATATACATTATATGTCTGGTATATGTGTGTGTATGCCATATACATTAAATGTGTGCTATATGTGTGTGTGAGCCATATACATTATATGTGTGTTATATGTGTGTGCGCCATATACATTATATGTGTGTTATACGTGTGTGCGCCATATACATTGCATGTGTGTTATATGTGTGTGCGATATATACATTATGTGTGTGTTATATACATTACATGTGTGCTATATGTGTATGTGCCATATTTATTACATGTGTGCTATATGTGTATGTTATATACATTACATGTGTGCTATATGTGTGTTATATACATTACATGTGTGCTATATGTGTGTTATATACATTACATGTGTGCTATGTGTGTTATATACATTACATGTGTGCTATGTGTGTGTGCCATATACATTACATGTGTGCTATATGTGTATGTTATATACATTACATGTGTGCTATATGTGTATGTTATATACATTACCTGTGTGCTATATGTGTGTTATATACATTCCATGTGTGCTATATGTGTATGTTATATACATTACATGTGTGCTATATGTGTATGTTATATACATTACATCTGTGCTATATGTGTGTTATATACATTACATGTGTGCTATATGTGTGTTATATACATTACCTGTGTGCTATATGTGTGTTATATACATTACATGTGTGTTATATGTGTGTTATATACATTACATGTGTGCTATGTGTGTTATATACATTACATGTGTGCTATATGTGTGTGTTATATACATTACATGTGTGCTATATGTGTATGTTATATACATTACATGTGTGCTATATGTGTGTGTTATATACATTACATGTGTGCCATATGTGTATGTTATATATATTACATCTGTGCTATATGTGTATGTTATATACATTACATGTGTGCTATATGTGTGTTATATACATTACATGTGTGCTATATGTGTGTTATATACATTACCTGTGTGCTATATGTGTGTTATATACATTACATGTGTGCTATATGTGTATGTTATATACATTACATGTGTGCTATATGTGTATGTTATATACATTACATCTGTGCTATATTTGTATGTTATATACATTACATGTGTGCTATATGTGTGTTATATACATTACATGTGTGCTATATGTGTATGTTATATACATTACATGTGTGCTATATGTGTATGTTATATACATTACATCTGTGCTATATGTGTATGTTATATACATTACCTGTGTGCTATATATGTATGTTATATACATTACATGTGTGCTATAGGTGTATGTTATATACATTACATGTGTGCTATAGGTGTATGTTATATACATTACATGTGTGCTATATGTGTATGTTATATACATTACATGTTTGCTATATGTGTGTTATATACATTACATGTGTGTTATATGTGTGTTATATACATTACATGTGTGCTATATGTGTATGTGCCATATTTATTACATGTGTGCTATGTGTGTTATATACATTACATGTGTGCTATATGTGTGTTATATACATTACATGTGTGCTATATGTGTGTTATATACATTACCTGTGTGCTATATGTGTGTTATATACATTACATGTGTGCTATATGTGTGTTATATACATTACCTGTGTGCTATATGTGTGTTATATACATTACATGTGTGCTATATGTGTGTTATATACATTACATGTGTGCTATATGTGTGTTATATACATTACATGTGTGCTATATGTGTGTTATATACATTACCTGTGTGCTATATGTGTGTTATATACATTACCTGTGTGCTATATGTGTGTTATATACATTACCTGTGTGCTATATGTGTGTTATATACATTACCTGTGTGCTATATGTTTGTTATATACATTGCATGTGTGCTATATGTGTGTTATATACATTACATGTGTGCTATATGTGTGTTATATACATTACATGTGTGCTATATGTGTGTTATATACATTACCTGTGTGCTATATGTGTGTTATATACATTACCTGTGTGCTATATGTGTGTTATATACATTACCTGTGTGCTATATGTGTGTTATATACATTACCTGTGTGCTATATGTTTGTTATATACATTGCATGTGTGCTATATGTGTGTTATATACATTGCATGTGTGCTATATGTGTGTTATATACATTACATGTGCGCTATATGTGTATGTGCCATATTTATTACATGTGTGCTATATGTGTGTTATATACATTACATGTGTGCTATATGTGTGTTATATACATTACATGTGTGCTATATGTGTGTTATATACATTACCTGTGTGCTATATGTGTATGTTATATACATTACCTGTGTGCTATATGTGTGTTATATACATTACCTGTGTGCTATATGTGTGTTATATACATTACCTGTGTGCTATATGTGTGTTATATACATTACCTGTGTGCTATATGTGTGTTATATACATTACATGTGTGCTATGTGTGTTATATACATTACCTGTGTGCTATATGTGTGTTATATACATTACATGTGTGCTATATGTGTATGTTATATACATTACCTGTGTGCTATATGTGTGTGTGTGTACCAGCCATATTTATCGTTATGTAGTGAAACACTTGAGGATCCAGCAAAGACTCCTTATTCCCCCCACATAATAGCATGAGTGTGTTAACAGGCGATGTGAGTTATGGCGCTGTGGCACATGTTCTCCTTCACGACTGATTAGGGCAAGTTATTAAATCATTTATAATAATAAAAGTTAATAAGCTCGCTCTCTTCTCCAGTTTTGCAGCGCGGCGGATAACAAATACAAGCAATAACAGCCGTCTTCTAATTTGTTTTTCAGGCTCCATGTTTAGAAAGATGAAGTTTTTTCATTACATCACATTGTACAATGTTTCGCCGTTCCCCGTTTGATTTGTGTTTTTGCTGCATAAAGTAAATTTATTCCATATTGACTTTTAGGAGCTTAAAAAATGATTCAATCACAGGTTGCGAGAAAGCAGTCCATGCTTTAAATAAGGAAATATTGCTTTTTTTGTGGTGGTTTATTATCAATTCTACTGCAGTCCATTACATAGTGATACATCAACTTTTCTCAGATGTATTACACCAGCATGTCTGTGTGCCAAGTGCAGGGATTAGCCAGGCTGAGGAAATCAGCAGGAGTTCTTCCAAACATCTACGGCAAAACTTTTAGGCAGGTGTGGAAAAAATGCTCCAAAGTAACAATGCTTTAAAAAATATAAAATGTTAATAGTTTATTTTTATCAATTAAGTGAATGAACAAGGAAGCTAAATGAATCAACAGCTTCAATTCCTCTAGATACACTTGTATACACTTTTTGGAGGAACTTGACATGAAGGTTCTTCCAAACATCTTGGAGAACCAACCACAGATCTTCTGTGTTTTAAGGGGGCTTTACGCGCTGCGACATCACTACCGATATATCGTCGGGGTCACGTCGTTAGTGACGCACATCCGGCGCCGGTAGCGACATCGCAGCCTGTGATACCAAGGAGCAACAATCAATGATCGCAAAATCGTTCAAAAACGGTGATCGCTGACACGTCGCTCCTTTCCTTAATATCGCTGCTGCCACAGGTACGATGTTGTTCGTTGTTCCTGCAGCAGCACACATCGCTGTGTGTGACACCGCAGGAAGGACGAACATCTCCTATCCTGCGTCCAACGGCAATGCGGAAATAAGCAGGTGAGCGGCATGTTCCGGCCACTCATCTCCGCCCCTCCGCTTCTATTGGCCGGCCGCTTAGTGACGCCGCAGTGACGTCCCTATGACGCCGAACGCACCTCCCCCTTAAGGGAGGGATTGTTCAGCGGTCACAGCGACGTCGCTGACAAGGTATGTGCGTGTGACGCTGCCATAGTGATAATGTTCGCTACGGCAGAGATCACAACATATCGCACCAACGACGGGGGCGGGTGCTAAAGCGCTCGACATCGCTAGCAATCGACAGTGATGTCGCAGCGTGTAAAGCACCCTTTAGGCTTGTACAAATCCTTTGATCTCTTCATGTAATCCCATACAGCCTGAATAATGTGAGATCAGGGCTCTGTGGGGGCCGGATCATCACTTCCAGGACTCCTTATTCTTCTTTACTCGGAAGATAGCTTCTTGATGACATTGGCTGTATGTTTGGAGTCGTTGTCTTACTGCAGGATAAATTTGGAGCCAATCAAACCCTTCCTGATGGTATTGCATGATGGATACCTTTCTGCCAGTGTTTCTTAGTATTGAGGGCACCAAGAAATGGACAACATTGAGGACTCTAGTCGCAGTGGTCGTCCAAGGAAACTTAGTGGAGCAGATGAAAGACACATCATGTTATTTCCCTTTGAAATCTGCAGATCCAGCAGTGTCATCAACTCAGAACTGACAGAAATCAATAAAACCCTGCTATACCCATCCACTTTTGGAGAAATCTGTCTAGAAATGGTCTTTGTGGAAGAATCGCGGCCGAAAATGGTGCTTTCAGCATGGAAACAAGGCCAAGTGAATTAACCCCTTCACTCTGTGGGATTTTCTGGTTTTCGTTTTTTCCTTTCATTCTTCCTCAAGAGCCAGAACTTTGTTATTTTTCCATCAATATAGCTTTATGAAGGCTTGTTTTCTTGCAGGACAAATTGTCGTTCACATGAGGATGACAGGCATGGGGGTCATCAGCAGACCACTGGCTGTCATGAGGACTCATCGGCATCTCGTGATCACGTAACGGGCTCGCCGATGACCTGGATCAATGATGCGCTTCCTGTTACACGATGCTGTCAGTGATAGCATTTAACTAGTTCATTTCTGATCCACCTGCAGCTGTTAGAGCAGGCAGCATGGTGGCTCAGTGGTTAGCACTGCAGTCTTGCAGCGCTGGGGTCCTGGGTTCAAATCCCACCAAGGATACATCTGCAAGGAGTTTGTATGTTCTCCCCATGTTTGTGTGGGTTTCCTCCGGGATCTCCAGTTTCCTCCCGCACTTCAAAAATATACTCATAGGGAACCTAGATTGTGAGCCCCAATGGGGACAGTGTTGCCAATGTATGTAAAGCGCTGTGGAATTAACAGTGCTATATAAATGAATAAATATTATTATTATTATTATTATTATTATTAGAGACACATGGCAGCTGATTAAATCAGCCACCAAGTGTGGGGAAAGATGCAGGCTCAGTATGTGAACCCACATCAATGGCAGGGACACGTCCGATGACGTAAATATACATTATCGATTGTGAAGGGGTTAAATACACACAATCAATTAATCTGGGGATCACAAAAAGGGCAGCAGGCGCTCTGGACTAATGAGTCAAAATGTAAACTATTTGGGAGGAAAAGGAAGGGTGCGTCTTATAATCCGAATGTTTCTTACTGGGGATGGTGGAGAGGGGTCGCAAGAGCAATGCCGTGGGTGCTATGCTGGAGGTGCACTGTGCTGGGGCTCAGGGCACTGTGCAGGAGCTGCAGGCGATGTGCTTGAGCTGCACTGTGCTGGGGCTGCAGGCCAAGAGAGCTGTGCTGGGCTAGGGCTGTAGGTGCCATCCTGAAAATATTGGCGATGTGAACTTCAAAATAATGGTGCCCAGAGTTGGCAAGTGCGCAGATGGAGCTCTCGGCTCAAGATCTCATCTGCGCACATGCCACCTCTGGGCGCCATTTTCCTTAAGTCCGCTGCTGGGAGATCAATGGGCCAGTGGTGGCACGTGTGCAGACGGGATCTTGAGCTGAGAGCTCCATCTGCGCACGTGCCGACTCCGGGCGCTATTATTTGAAGTCCGCACCGCCGACATTTTCAGGATGGCACCCGCAGCCCCAGTTCAGCACAGCGCCCTTGGCCTGCAGCCCTAGCACAGCGCACCTCCCTCGGTCTGGAGCCCCAGCACAGCGCATCTCTAGCACATCGACCGCAGCTCCAGCACAGCGCCCACAGTGCTCTCAACCCCAGCACAGCCCCCACAGCATCGCCCACTCCTGGTTTTGTAAGACGGACCTCATTATTTTTTTCCTTTTTTTCCTCTAAATTTTGGGTGCGTCTTATAATCTGGTGCATCTCATAAACCAAAAAAATGGTAAGTTTCTCTTTTTGTTCATTCATTTTGCCTTTTGTTAACTGATAAGCTAGTAACACTTCTATGTTTGAAAGTATTCTTAATTTCCTGCATTTTTTTTTAACCCACCTGCCTTAAAACGTTTGCACAGTGCCGTATATAAGCTCTAGGTATTTGTAGCTTTGACTTCCCTTGTACTTCAATTTTTCCTGGGTGACACAGAAATAGGAATGGCCTCATATTCAAATATCTGAAGAAAGTTTTCGTTCATACTTGTAGGCCTGATTTGCAAAACAGATACAGTCGGGGAAAATAAATTGTATAGGGGAAACACATAAGGGGCATCCATAGTCCCCTATTCTAGATTCAAGATGGTGTCGGTATTCTTGATGCGTGATTTCAGACACCACACTCATTCTTTTAGGCCTGAAACACACATCTGTGAAACACGTGCGTGTTTGGTCCGTTTCCGTGTATACTGGAGACACGGCCAAACGTGCACCAATGTTATTGTATGATAAAAGCTCCACGTGCGTTTTTGATGCATGTCCGTTTGTCCGTGTCCGTGATCCACACCTGTGTGCGTTTTGCACGGCAGCATGTCCGTTTTCTGCACGCAACACGCAGCACGGACCCAATGAAAGTCAATGGGTCTGTGCGCACGTCCGAGTGACACGGACGCATCTCTGTTTGCTCCCTGTACGTTTTGTGCTTTTTTCATGTCATGTCAGTCTTTTTTCTTTTTCTGTTTCGTTCTCTCCCTCAGTCCGTCGGTCGGTCTCTATGTCTGTCGGTCGGTCTCTCTGTCTTATCTGTCCCCCTCGCTGTCTGTCGGTCAGTTCCCCCCCTCTCTCATACTTACCGTTCCCCGATCTCCGGCGCGGCGCTGCACTGCTGTTATAAAAACTTCGGCGGCTTTTACTATTTTGAAAAAGCCGGCCGCTCATTAATCATCTCGTATTCCCTGCTTTACCCACCCACCGGCGCCTGTGATTGGTTGCAGTCACACACGCCCACCACGCTGAGTGACAGCTGTCTCACTGCACCCAATCACAGCAGCCGGTGGGCGTGTCTATACTGTGCAGTAAAATAAATAAATAATTAAAAAAAACAGCGTGCGGTCCCCCCCATTTTAATACCAGCCAGATAAAGCCATACGGCTGAAGGCTGGTAATCTCAGGATGGGGAGCCCCACGTTATGGGGAGCCCCCCAGCTTAACAATATCAGTCAGCAGCCGCCCAGAATTGCCGCATACATTATATGCTCTGCCTGTGCCGTGTACTGATTAGCGGTCACCTGTGAAGGATTCACCGGTGACCGCTAATCCCCCGAGTGACTGAAGTGTCCCCCCCTCTCTCATACTCACCGATCCCCGATCACCGGCGCTGCACGACGTTCACACTGCTCCGGCAACTTTTTCTAATTTGAAAAAGCCGGCCGCTCATTAAACAATCTCGTATTCCCTGCTTTCCCCGCCCACCGGCGCCTATGATTGGTTGCAGTGAGACACGCCCCCACGCTGAGTGACAGGTGTCTCACTGCACCCAATCACAGCAGCCGGTGGGCGTGTCACTATGGAGTATAGAAATAAATAAATAAATAATTAAAAAAAAACGGCGTGCGGTTACCCCCAAATTTAATACCAGCCAGATAAAGCCATACGGCTGAAGGCTGGTATTCTCAGGATGGGGAGCTCCATGTTATGGGGAGCCCCCCAGCCTAACAATATCAGTCAGCAGCCACCCAGAATTGCCGCATACATTAGATGCGACTGTTCTGGGACAGTACCCGGCTCTTCCCGATTTGCCCTGGTGCATTGGCAAATCGGGGTAACAAGGAGTTATTGGCAGCCCATAGCTGCCAATAAGTCCTAGATTAATCATGTCAGGCGTCTCCCCGAGATACCTTCCATGATTAATCTGTAAGTGACAGTAAATAAACACACACACCCGAAAAAATAATTTATTAGAAATAAAAAACACTAACAAAGTCCCTCATCACCCATTTATTAAGCCCGACAAAGCCCTCCATGTCCGGCGTAATCCACGGACGTCCAGCATCACATCCAGCTCTGCTACATGCAGGTGACAGGAGCTGCAGAATACACAGCCGCTCCTGTCACCTCCACGCAGCTAATGAAGGCAATAGCGTGATCAGCTGAGCTGTCACTGAGGTTACCTGGATCCAGCGGTGGCCGCGGGTAACCTCAGTGACAGCTAAGCTGATCGCGGTACTCACGTCAGTTGCTGCGTGGAGCTGACCCGGAGCGGCGGTGAGTAGCGCGATCAGCTGAGCTGTCATTGAGGTTATCCGCGGCCACCGCTGGATCCAGGTAACCTCAGTGACAGCTCAGCTGATCGCGCTATTGCCTTCATTAGCTGCGTGGAGGTGACAGGAGCGGCGGTGTATTCTGCAGCTCCTGTCACCTGCATGTAGCAGAGTTGGATGCGACGCTGGAGGTCCGTGGATTACGCCGGACATGGAGGGCTTTGTCGGGGTTAATAAATTGGTGATGAGGGACTTTGTTAGTGTTTTTTATTTCTAATAAAGGATTTACGGGTGTGTGTGTTTTTTAACTGTAATTTACAGATTAATCATGGAAGGTTTCTCGGGGAGACACCTGACATGATTAATCTAGGACTTATTGGCAGCTATGGGCTGCCATTAACTCCTTATTACCCCGATTTGCCAACGCACCAGGGCAAATCGGGAAGAGCCGGGTACTGTCCCAGAACAGTCGCATCTAATGTATGCGGCAATTCTGGGCGGCTGCTGACTGATATTGTTAGGCTGGGGGCTCCCCATAACGTGGAGCTCCCCATCCTGAGAATACCAGCCTTTAGCCGTATGGCTTTATCTGGCTGGTATTAAATTTGGGGGGAACCGCACGCCGTTTTTTTTTTAATTATTTATTTATTTATTTCTATACTCCATAGTGACACGCCCACCGGCTGCTGTGATTGGGTGCAGTGAGACACCTGTCACTCAGCGTGGGGGCGTGTCTCACTGCAACCAATCATAGGCGCCGGTGGGCGGGGAAAGCAGGGAATACGAGATTGTTTAATGAGCGGCCGGCTTTTTCAAATTAGAAAAAGCCGCTGGAGCAGTGTGAATGTCGTGCAGCGCCGGTGATCGGGGATCGGTGAGTATGAGAGAGGGGGGGACACTTCAGTCACTCGGGGGATTAGCGGTCATCGGTGAATCCTTCACAGGTGACCGCTAATCAGTACACGGCACAGACAGAGCCGCGGCATGACAATGAAGTCGGGTGAAGTTCACCCGAGTTCATTCTCATCCCGCTACTCTGTCTTCCGACATGTAGTACGACATTTTGCATCACACACGTACATTTCACACGGACAACACACACACATGTCAGTTATTTCACTCACGCACACACGGACATTCCACACGCACATACGGTTAGCATACGGGATACACACGCTGGCCACACATACCATAAAAACGGACCTAAAAAACGGAAAACGGACCCGAAAAACGGCCCGTATCACACGTGCGTGGTTTTCACGGATGTGTGTTGGAGCCCTTAGACTGTTTTCCCATTGACGGTTGGAGGTGTTTTGCACAGGGCCTATTTTAAGGAAGAAAGAAGAGGCATTTGGGAACGATATGTATTTGGGGTGCTATTGCCTTCCCAATGGAGTCAAAGCAGAGGTAAATCAAGCATTTATGTCAAGTGAACTGAACAGGTTGTTTTCAAAGAATGAAGCCAACTGGAAAGCACAATGTCCGTTATAGGTAGGTGATTCAACCATGCCCAAACCACCACCACCTCCAAAACAGGTCCCCTTCAAAACCAAACTCCAGTACTTGACCTAATAAAACATGGAGAACCAAATTCATGTTAATGAGACACTTGAGATCATTTTTGGCAGCTCCTTAAAAATTTGGAGGATCCCTTCTAATTTTACTGCCTTAGCTTGGAGACCACAAATGTGTTAATGAAACATAAGAGCGCAGCAGTGACATGAATGGGCCTTTTTGGCACAGATTTTGCATTAGGACTAGTCACGTGGATGGGTCTTTTTTGCACAGATTTTGCATTAGGACTAGTCACGTGGATGGGCCATTTTGGCACAGATTTTGCATTAGGACCAGTCATGTGGATGGGCCGTTTTGGTACAGATTTTGCATTAATCACGTGGATAGGCCATTTTGGTACAGATTTTGCTTTAGGACTAGTCATGTGGATGGGTATTTTTCTGCACAGATTTTGCATTAATCACGTGGATGTCCATTTTGGTAAAGATGTTCCATTAGGATTAGTCACGTGGATGTCCATTTTGAAACAGATTTTGCATTAGGACTAGTCACGTGGATGAGCCATTTTGGCACATATTTTCCATTAGGACTAGTCACATGGGTGGGTCATTTTGGTACAGATTTTGCATTAGGACTAGTCACGTGGATGGGCCGTTTTGGTACAGATTTTGCATTAGGACTAATCACGTGGATGGGACGTTTTTTGAATTAGATTTTGCATTAGGACTAGTCACATGGATGGGCAGTTTTGATACAGATTTTGCATTAGGTCTACTCACGTGGATGGGCCATTTTAATACAGATTTTTCATTAGGACTAGTTACGTGGATGGGCCATTTTGGCACAGATTTTGCATTAGGACTAGTCGCGTGGATGGGCCGTTTTGATACAGATTTTGCATTATGACTAGTCACGTGGATGGGCCGTTTTGATACAGATTTTGCATTAGGACAAGTCACCTGGATGGGCCGTTTTGGCACAGATTTTGCATTAAGACTAGTCACGTGGATGGGCCATTTTGATACAGATTTTGCAATAGGACTAGTCACGTGGATGGGCCGTTTTGATACAGATTTTGCATTAGGACTAGTCACGTGGATGGGCCGTTTTGGCACAGATTTTGCATTAGGACTAGTCACGTGGATGGGCCGTTTTGATACAGATTTTGCATTAGGACAAATCACGTGGATGGGCCGTTTTGGCACAGATTTTGCATTAAGACTAGTCACGTGGATGGGCCGTTTTGGCACAGATTTTGCATTAGGACTAGTCACGTGGATGGGCCGTTTTGATACAGATTTTGCATTAGGACTAGTCACGTGGATGGGCCGTTTTGATACAGATTTTGCATTAGGACTAGTCACGTGGATGGGCCGTTTTGATACAGATTAGGACTCAGTTTACATCCGTTGACTTTTTTCGTCGTTGGATTCCTAGCAGCTTTCACTTTCATCCATCGTTATATCGAAATCCCCTTTAAAAACTGCATTAACGCGTCGTTACCAACCGGCAGAGGATCTTGTCAAAGATAAAAGTTATTTTTAAAATTAATCCCAATTCCCCTCGGCATCACTAGTAGAAAATGACTTAAGTGCTTAACTTGTACATGTTAATCCCTTCCCATGACAGATGGACTGGTGTGTGACTTATATGACAATGAATTAATAATTTCCATCTCTACAGTCAATACAGTCAATAGTTATGGCGTCCAGTAACTTATAGATAGTGATCAATAAATATGGCCTGAGGGTTATATCGTCAGGAGCAGCTGGCTATTGTTATCCATTACTATGTGTCAGGGTGGAACTACCATCAAATATGATGATTTACTATGATGTGTCTCATCCGGGAATACTACATTACCAGCGCATTGTGGGAGCTGAGTGGCAGTTACACAGGTAAAGCTAAGGTCACATGTCTGACTACATGTAGAGTTTGTGTTGTCTGTTGCCAAGGGAAACCAGCAGAATTTTGACATTTTTCACTCTAAAAGAGTAGTTTTAAAAATGTGAAATTTTGGGGGGACAATTTATTTTACTTAAATGCATGTGTTTGGGGTTGAAAATTATTTCTGCAACTGGGCTTAATTATAAAAGTCCCCAGTTTGGGTTTTAGAGACTCCCTGCATATGGCTGGCTGCAAAATGAATTAACTGAGAGTCCATTAGCGAGCTGTTCTGACAGAGTCTGTATTTCTTTTATCTGTCATTTATTTAATTTCTTTGGACAGATTTATGTCCACTGACCTCATCAAAGGAGAGATGAACTTTGGTGTGGTTATAAATCAGCTGAGAGGAGCTCGGAAAAATACATAGAAGAGCTACAAATTCTTAATCAGAATGAGCTCACTGATGGATTCTTAGATAACTCCTTCTGCAATGTGCAGAGAAACAGAAAGCATGGCAAATTAAATGGTGCAAAATCTTTAATGGAACCCATTTTTTTACCATGGAAAAGCCACTTCCCGCTCACATATGTACTCAGGTGTCGGGAAAGAAGTAATGTGAGTGATTAACAGTTTAAATTCTGTCATTAGGAGCAGTTTCACTATGAAACCACCGGCCTTTCAGTGCCGATGGGAAGGAAGTCTTGTCCTAGGAACAGGGGGAAAGAAGCTCTCCTTATCACAGTCTATATCTTCTGTGTCTGATAACTTAAAGAGTAACCACTGTATTAATTTTTTCTTTCATAAATCAACAATAGACATAAAAATAAGCAACTTTGTGATATGTATTTCATACAAAATTGCTTCTTTCTCCTCCTGGACCGATCATTCATTCTCAATTGATGGGTAAAATTTGTATAATCTGTGTTCCGCGAAATCAGATTTCCCCATTACAAAATACGAGATGACAGTTGGTGCTTTTTAAATCCTATGGAGCGGAGAGGAGCTCGGCACAGACATTCTGCTGCAAGTTCTCCTAAAGCAACAGTTTCAGTTCTTCATAAAACCTTGTAAGCACCAACTGTCATCTCTCCTCTGAGTACTGGGAAAGTCTGTATTTAGATATTACCCGTGAATTTTGAGATTAAACATTGAGTCCAGGAGGAGAAAGAAGTGGACTTCTCCAATAAGATAATTGTTTTCATGGGTACTACTCATTTATGAAAAAATAAATTAAAACATTTAGTCGTTAAGTCTAATAGGTTTCAAGAATAGATTCATATTAATTTTTTGAGATGTTAAGGCCAGAGTTATTTTTGGAGGTGTGTGACTCCAATAATGTGGGACTGTTGTATTCTTTGAGTCCCTCTACTAATCCAATGGAAAAAAAATAGGACAAGTCACAACATACAACCACCCTCCCGATTTACTGGACTGATGATATTTTTCCATAATCTTCCAAAACCATTCCATTTCCACTTTTATCCATTTTCAGAGTTGCTCATGGGGTCTGTAGAACCGAACCAGGGAAAGCTATGTGACATCCCATGCGGGAGAGGTACTGGCAGCTATATTGCTTATCAGTCATCACCTGTCACGCTAGGTATGGGGTTAAACGGCAAAAGGGAAGGGAGACTCTGTGTCTAGGGAAGATGGAGATGGTGACCCCTGACCAGGCTTACCGCTGGGCCATGGCTTATCTCGCCGCCTAAGATGGGTTACGCACCTATGCGCCGAGACGGAAACCTGGCCCTAGCTGACCCTGATCAGAGCCCTAGGTATGGAGCAAATGGGATGAGCTCTTCATCAACCCCACTAAGAGCTAAAGGACACAGAGGGATAACAAACAAGGGAAAATAAAATAAACAACTTATCTACAAGAAGGTTCATTAAGGCTATGCGTCCACGGTAGAATGTTGCTGCGGATTTTTCTGCATGAAAATCCGCGACTTTCGCGGCAAATCCGCACCTTTTTTTTGCCGTGGATTTGCCGCGGATTTACCGTGGATTATCGCGGAATTGCCGCGGATTTTGATGCGGATTTTTTTTTTTCCCCCCCCATTCTATAGCCAAAATCCGGATCAAAATCCGGAACAATAATTGACATGCTGCAGATTTTTCCGGATCAAAATCCGCGGCAAATCCGCCGCGGAAAAATCCGCAGCATGGACACAGCATTTCCAAAATGCCATTGAAATGGCTTGGAAGTGCCGCTGCTGCAGATTTTCGAAAAATCCGCGGCAAAATCCGCGCATTTTCCGCAGCGTGGACACATGGCCTTAGAGGGACTGCAACACGCAACAAAGTTACTCCAGATGAATGCAAGCTGCTTGCACTCAGGATCTGTAGGGAATTAAAGCTATCACCAGCACAGACCAGGGGGGAATGTAGGTATTGGGGCCGAGGCCACACAGGGATTTGTGCGAGTGCTCGCATGACACTCGGCACATGCTCACAGCTCAGTGGGAGCTAAGTGTCATGCGAGTTTCATGTGACTGTGGTCTGATCGTGCAATCAGACCACAGTTGCAGAAGGGAAGGCCAGCACTGCAAAGGGGAGGGCGAGCACTGCGGAGGAGAGGGAGGGATTTATCTCATTATTTCCTCCGTTGCCAGCTGATGTGAGAATCGCACTGCTCTCGCGTTACACCGGTGTAACACGAGAGCAATGCAATGTTTCTCTCACCCCATAGAATTGTATGGGCGTGAGTGGAACAGGATCGCTTTCTACTCGCAGCATGCTACGACTGTTTTCTCGGTCCGATTAGGGCTGAGAAAATAATCGCTCATGGGAGCGGCCCTATAGAGTAGTATTGGTCTGAGTGAATTCTACTCGCACCGTTTTTCTCACCGTGTGTCCTAGGCCTAAAGGACACAAACAGAAGTGCTGATGAAAACAGCTGAAATGTGAGGAACTCCTAAAGGGTAGGGTTCTAAAGGGAAAGGGATGAACCCCAAGCAGAAGTGATACATAAGATACCATATACACCAAGCAGGAATAATAGAAGGTCAGGTAACCGTTTGCGCAGCCAAACGGTGTGACCTTCTAAAACCGGATACCACAGGACTGTCTGTCACCCGTGAGACACTTGTGACATCACCTATCTTTCCTGGCAGCAGATAAAACTAAGAAACGGCTGGTTATTAGAATTTTTAACAATTCAATGTCAAGCGGACTCTCGGGGATGCAATTTAGGGGGAACGTTAATATTGTAGTGGGTAATGCTGTTTAATAAAGTACAGTACCTGCATACGGGAAGTGTCATGTCTCTTTCCAAGGTTACCCGTGACGCCTCAGCGATGCTCTCATGCCGCTGTGCACTCCGCATAGTAAAATGTGTAACGTCTACACTAACTGCAGATAATTTATAGGGCATTGGACATGCTTAAATAAGCCAGCGCAGGGAGAAGCGTACATATATTGATTGGCTATTCTTAGTAGCATACACATTCAGTGGCACTTTATTCATTTTATCTCTTGTGTGTGGAACTTAATGGAAGGAAAATCCCCTTGGCATTCAGAATACTGGCACATCATTACTGCTTGGATTTATCATATAGTGACAACCATCTATGAGTTTCTGCATTATCTCTGCCAACGAGACTCATTGAGGTGACTTTTAATATCATTATTATCATCATACTACATTATAATATAGGCATATAATAGGTGTTTCATAATAAAGGGTCAGACAAAAAACAAGCTGCTTGTAGGATGGGATCGTGCTCAGGGCAGCACTGACATTGAACAAGAAATCAGTGGTATATATGTAAGAGGTTCCCCATAACAACAGTTAAAATGGCCCCTCAATTGGAGAGCTTGGGTTTTGCAATTGAGGATGAAGGGTCCATACCCTTTCTACAACCCATTCCCTGTACCCTTACTTTCTAATAATTAAGTTACTCTGGAAAGGAACCAGGTGCAGAAACTACCAGGTCTTGGCAGGGTTTCCCAAGAGGTATATTGTTAGGAATGGTCAGGTCATTTGCGATGTCAAATCAGATTACCAGTAGATCAGATAGGTGGGCGTTTAACTGGACCACCTAAAGCCTTAGTCCAGTCTAGGGTATTTAGGAACTTCTAACCCATCTGGAATCCCATCACTGGGTATAACTGTCACAGGTGTGTCACTCCTGACAGACAATCCTGTGGTTTCCGGCAACAGGTCACAGTGTTTGGCTGCACAAACTGCTCCCTGACCTTCTATCATTCCTGCTTGGTTTTCTTCCCTTTCCTTTTAGGACCCTGTGGCATTGTTTAGCAAGTCAGCTGCTGTTCATCAGTACTTTCCTTGCCTATATATACCTTCACTTTCTGTTAGGCCTCTATCACACGTCTGTGTCTCCGGTACGTGTTTGGTCCATTTCCTCACGTACCGGAGACACGAGCACACGTAGGCCCATTTAAATCAATGGGTCTGCGCTCACGTGCGTATTTTGCCATGGACCGTGTGTACGTGTGGAGCATACGTGTGTCCGTGTGCTCCACACATAGACATGTCCGTTTTTCTTTGGCATCACGGGTGTCACACGGAACGCAAACGGACCACACGGAGGTGTTCCGTGTGACACGCGCCGGAGAAAACACGTGTCTGAGAAAAAAATAAAAACCTTTACTCACCTTCTCCAGCGCTGCTGTCTCTGCCGTTGCTGTCACTTGCTTCTGACCGCCGCTCATTATGCTCATTGCATATTCACTTCACTGCGGCCGGAAGCAGCAGCAGCAGGGAGTCGGCAGGACCGGAGACCGAAGATCAGCACCACGGACAGCGAAGCCAGAGACAGGTGAGTAGAAAGTTCCCGTTCTCCGTGTGTTATTACGGATAACACACGGAGAACACACGTGTGCCATAAACACGGCTCATGGAGGGCAAAACACACCTCTGACACGTCCGTGAAAAACATGCGTGGTGTTTCACGAACGTGAGAAAGAGGCCTTACCTCTGAGTGCTGGCGATATTTGATACATCTTTGTCAAGTGTTCAGTGCATGTGTGCCAGGGCGTCACACATGCAGGCAGCTTGCATACATCAGGAGAATTTTGGTGGTGATTGCAGCTTTTCTCCCTGAGTCAACTGGAGATAAGTTATTTGTTGTTTTCCCTTGTTTGTTATCCATATGTGTCCTTTAGCGCCTAGTGGGGTTGACGAAGGGCTCATCCCATCCGCTCCCTACCCAGGTCCCAGATGAGGGTCAGCCTTTGGTCAAGTATCCGGCTCAGCGCATAGGTGCGGAACCTATCTAGGGCAGTGAGGGAACCAAAGGTCAAGCGGTAAAGGGTCACCATCTGCCTCTTTCCTAGACACAGGGTTTCCCTTCCCTTTCACCGTTTGCTTGGTACTTCCCTGTGCCTAACTGACAATAACAAGGCCAAATGGGATTGTAATGAATCGTCCCCGTAAATAGTCCTCCTCCAAAGCAGGTGACATTATGCATTATGATGACCTAAGGCCCTCTTCTCTATGTCTCTATTCCTGGAGAAATATTAAAGCGGTTGTCCACTACTCGAACAACTACTTCTCAATCCCTATGTTTTGCATCAGTAAAACAATAAGAGATATACTCACATCCGGTGCAGGCGCCATTCTTGCGGTGTCGGCACTGGCTCTCCCGGAGCTCACGTGACATTATGCCATGCGATCCCTGTGACCAATCAGCATTGGCTTCACTCTACCTAGCTTCGGACGTAATCAGACACATCTAGAGGAAGAGAGATAAAAGCCGCAGCTCTCACTTTCTCCAGATGTCCCTGGCCACAGGGATCGCGTGACGTAACAATGTGACACGAGCCCCGCAAAAGCCAATGCTGACACCAATGAATAGAACCAAAACCGGAGGTGAGTATAGATGTTGTTATTTTACTGAGGGGAACATAGGGCTTTAGAAGGGGTTTTCCAACCAGTGAACAACCCATTTAATTTTAATGCACCTTCTGACTATTATCACATGCTAAAAACCCTAATAAGTGTATATATATATTGGCAGTTTTCATCACAAGTAACAAAAAAATAATTAAAAATCAAATATTTCAGTAATTAAATAAATAACTGAAGAATATATAGTAGAACAGAGTTATAGCTATAGGGGGTGATGGAAATGGGGGACCAAAAAACGATACCAGTATTAGAAATGGCACTCTAGATAAGGTCCCTGTAACATATTACGCTCCAGGGCCTGGAGGCTTTGAGCTCTGGAATAGATTTTTAACAAATTGCAGAAGCTTGGAAAAATCCATACACTGAGCTGTATGGACCAATAGCTGAGAGTGAGGATAGGCTATATATATGGCATAACATATGCTGTGTGGATAAGATAAAGTAGTTATGTATCCAAGGTTGACCAGAGTAAATTAAACTTTCTATTTTAAAAGTTAACTATTTACTTGCCTTAAAGTGAGCCTCCACTGTTTATCAAATAGTGCCACAAAGCCCCCTTATTTGCATACGACTAAGGGGCACTTTGCACACTACGACATCGCAGGTGCGATGTCGGTGGGGTCATGTCGAAAGTGACGCACTTCCGGCGTCGCTCTCGACATCGTAGTGTGTAAATCCTAGATGATACGATTAACAAGCGCAAAAGCGTTGTAATCGTATCATCGGTGTAGTGTCGGGAAATTCCATAATTACGCTGCTGCGACGGTACGATGTTGTTCCTCGCTCCTGCGGCAGCACACATCGCTGTCTATGAAGTCGCAGGAGCGAGGAACATCACCTTACCTGCATCCCGCAGCTCACGCCGACTATGCTGAAGGAAGGAGGTGGGCGGGATGTTTACGTCCCGCTCATCTCCGCCCCTCCGCTGCTATTGGCCACCTGCCGTGTGACGTTGCAGTGACGCCGCATGACCCGCCCCCTTAATAAGGAGGTGGTTCGCCAGCCAGAGCGACGGTCGCAGGGCAGGTGAGTGCATGTGAAGCTGCCGTAGCGATAATGTTCGCTACGGCAGCTATCACTAGATTTCGCAGCTGCGACGGGGGCGGGTACTATCGCGCTCGGCATCGCAAGCATCGGCTTGCGATGTCGTTGTGTGCAAAGTGCCCCTAAGGCTATGTGCGCACGTTGCGTAAATTCATGCAGTTACGCTGCGCTTTGCAGCGCAGCGTAACTGCATGCGTCCTGCGTCCCCTGCACAGTCTATGGAGATTGTGCAGGGGCCGTGCGCACGTGGCGTCTCAGTGCGCAGCGCTTCGGCTACTGCCGAAGCGCTGCGCAAAAAGAAGTGACATGTCACTTCTTTCCTGCGCTTTGCCGGCAGCTCCTGCTCTGTCTATGGCAGGAGCTGCAGGCAGAGCGCATGGAATCGGCGCTCACTACGGACATTTCTGCAGCGATCTAAAGCGCACATGTGCTCTTCAGATCGCTGCAGAAATTTCTGCAGGCTAGTACGCAACGTGCGCACATAGCCTAAAAGTCATTATTTTCAGGCAGTGTATCAGGTATAGTGCTAGTATGATTCTTATAGGGCCTACATCCCCTATATCATAGTTTAAAATGAAGTTTTGGGAGATACTTCTTTTAAAAGGAACTACAGGGGAGATTTTCAAAACTAAATGCAGCAAAACTCTTGCTGAATTTGCACCAGGCATCATATTTATGTGTTTTTGACCCTTGTTACTTGACAAGAAAGCATGGACTAGTGGAAAGAATTATATGCAGCACATGCATCAAAATTGTACTAAGATTTTTTTGCAAATTACTAATTATTATTAATGGTGTAAAAAAAATATCTAAAGATGCACTAAATGTATAAAAGAGTTTAATAATCTTTATTTCTGTAGAGCCAACATATTCCGCAGCACTTTACAATTCAAAAGCTCATAGCTCATATACAAACATTCAGAAGTAACAGTTAAAAAAATACAATAATGCAAAAATAATGACAACCCTGCTCGTAAGAGCTTACAATCTACAATGGGGTGAGGTGGAGTGGCAAGGTACAGGTGCTTATTTACAACAATG
This sequence comes from Anomaloglossus baeobatrachus, assembly GCF_048569485.1. NCBI lineage: Eukaryota > Metazoa > Chordata > Amphibia > Anura > Aromobatidae > Anomaloglossus > Anomaloglossus baeobatrachus. The sequence continues at coordinate 128,213,645 of NC_134363.1, read as the reverse complement.
GTCTAGCCATCTCGAAAAAAATGGGGGATATATAAAGGCTGCATGAGCCAGTCCAACCAATCTTTTGATGATTTTGGGTGCGGTGGAGTCTGATGGAGAGTTATGTTCTGAGAAATAGTGGAGTAACTCTATACGAATTGACTTCGAGGCCTCCCTAAAAGATGTTTTTAGGGAGCGTCTGAAGCTATGTAAGTTGTGGTGCGTCTTAAGGCTGCTTTACACACAACGATATCACTAGCGATCTCGTTAGCGATGTGACACGCCCAGATCGTTGTTACGATTTGCCGAGATTGCACATAGGTCTTTTTTGGCGGTCACACATACACATCTCACAAACGACGCTACATCGTTCAGCGATATATTGTTTGACCAAGCCGTCCTGTGGATGTTGTCAATATTTTGAAACTGAACGACGTGTCAACAATTAACGATTTTCACCCTATTTGCGATTGTTCGGAGTCGCACGTAGGTGTAACACGCAACGACGTCGCTAACGATGATGGAAGTGCGTCACGAAAACCGTGACCCCGACGACATATCGTCAGATAAATCGTAGCGTGTAAAGCAGCCTTTAGTTTCTTGGGATAGAGCATTCTAGAGGATTGGTGCAGCTCGGGAGAAGTCTTGGAGCCGGGAGTCTGAGGTTCAGATTAGCGTGGATGTTCGTCAAACGTCATGTGCTGCGCGTAGAGAACGAGTAGGGTGATAGATAAAGATGAGGGTGGAGATGTATGGGGGTGCCACGTTGTGAAGTATGAACCACTGTGATCAATTTCGGACCCTTTAAGACTATCTACTATACACAGTCGAAAAATCAGACAATTTTAGTAAATCTGCCCCAATTTTGAAAGGTGTTTTCCTTCAAAGGCCACCTAGAACGTCGGGCATGCACACTTTATATTATCAAGTTAGAACAAAGAAATCCACAATTACGATATATACTTGGTGGACATTTTTTTGCAAATACTTTGCAATAAATTATACATTTTTACTTGTAAGCTGAGCTCCCACTTAAAAGCCTAATGCATTTCATTCGTCCAATCCCACCAGCTAAGTCTGCTTGCCCTCACGCCGGCATTACTATTATCAGTCCAGAGTGTTCTAAATATACTTAAGCTCCAAATTCTTGTGAGCCGCTCACTATTCCTGCGCCTCTATCACTTACATAGTTTCCAGATGATTATGGTCCGTCAGTTTTCAGTTGGTCCTGAGTCTACGTGTCACTGTATGAGAACAATATAAATAGATAGCTACATAAGGACTAATTATAACCTCTGAACCGTGCAATATGGAATGGGAATATATGGGGTATCTCATTGTACCCACATAAGGATTGGTGCTCTGTTTGTTTTTTTCAGTAGACTCTGATTCTTTTTTGCTCCAAAAGTTAAAGGTGGTTGACTACTCTGCTGTAGTGGTCACATCGCTGTAAAACTGATAGGGAAGGCATTTTCTAAATACCTTGATCAGCCAATTCTGCCTGTGTGCGGCAAAATTGCGGTCCGCTCATCCCCATGAAGTGACCCCCTGGACTCCGAAACCTCTGAGATCTGGTGATGTCACCTCAATTTTCAGTTCACCCAACATCACTGCTGTCTGCCCAAGTCTTCCTGAGTGACTGAGCTGTGGGCGGAGTTTCACCGCTCATCACAGCACAGCATGTCGCGTGCGCTCTCCTTCACTGCAGAGCATCGCAATCAGGAGCGATGCTGGGGTATGATGCTGGGCTGTGACGAGCGGTGAAATGCCACCCACAGCCCAATCATTCAGGTTGACTTCCACCCACCTCAGTGATGTCGGGTCAACCGGAAGTTGATGTGGCATCACCAGATCCCAGAGGTCACTGATCCCGGGGTCAGTTCATGGAGATGAGAGGACCGCAATAGCGCAATTCACAGGCAGGATAGGCTGGACAAGGTATTTAGTTTTACAGAAATGTTGCCACTATTCCAGAGTAGTGAACAACCTCTTTAAGAATGGTCATAAAAATTAAATTTTTGCAACATACCAGGGTCAATGGCAATGGTTGACGTTGTCCTACATTTTTTGGTTACCCTACATATTTGGTAAGGTGGAGCATATATATGGTAGGTTGGATTGCAACTTATCTGACCCTATTGTTTCTATTTTCAATAAGGTGTGTCTCATGGCCTCCTGAATAAGTGATACACTTATAACTATATACCCTAATTAGAGATGAGCTGCCCTGTGGGCATTCAGGTTTGGCGTATTTCGTCAGACTTTAGTTAAACCTTGACTTGAATTTGACCCCGTACCCTAAACCCCATAAAAATCTCTCCACTCTATCTATCGACTTCGCCTTTCAATAAATTTTGTTAGTATACGAAGAGCACCTAAACTTCAAAGTCGGACACAGACTTCTTTTAGACGTCCATGTGTGGGTTCGAGCCCCGGACACCCAGTGTCTACTACGAACTAGAAACGTTACCGTTCAGGTTCGCTCATCTCTACCTATAATGCATTGGCCAACACCTACTGGCTATATATGAGCAGCCACTTTTAGTAGGTCTATTCCATATAGAATGCTGTATGGTTCCCATTGTGGTGACCACATCTGATTGTGTTAACCAAGACTAACAAGCCTTGCTACAAAGAAATTGTCTGACTTGCTCAATCCCGACTTGAAAGATAGAGGGGTTCTTTCTGTTGGAAACCCTAATAGGCTATGTGTACAAGGCTAACCATCATAAAAGGGTTTTACCACCACAGTTATAGCCTTAGAATCCCAACTTAAAAGATGGAAAGATAGACAGGTTCATGCTGCTGTTGTGAGTCCTAATAGGCTGTGTGTACAAGGATGACCACCATAAAAGAGGTTTTACCACCACAGTAATAGCCTTACAACCCAAACTTAAAGATGGAAAGATAGAGGGGTTCTTATTGTTGGGAGCCCTAATAGGCTTGTGTACAAGGCTAACTACCATAACAGAGGGTTTAAAAACACAGTTATAGCCTTAAAACCCCAACTTAAAAGATGGAGAGATAGAGGGGTTCTTGCTGTTGGGAGCCCTAATAGGCTGTGGGTACAAAGCTAACCACCATAAAAGAGGTTTTACCACCATAGTTATAGCCTTACTTAAAAGATGGAAAGATAGAGGGGTTCTTGCTGTTGGGAGCCCTAATAGGCTGTGTGTAGAAGGCTTACTACCATAAAAGAGGGTTTAAAACCACAGTTATAGCCTTACAACCCCAACTTAAAAGATGTTGAGATAGAGGGGTTCTTGCTGTTGGGAGCCCTAATGCGCTGTGTGTAGAAGGATGACCACCATAAAAGAGGTTTTGCCACCACAGTTATAGCCTTACAACCCCAACTTAAAGATGGAAAGGTAGAGGGGTTCTTGCTGTTAGGAGCCCTACTAGGCTTGTGTACAAGGATGACCACCATAAAAGAGGTTTTAGCACCACAGTTATAGCATAGCACTAGAATGCCTTAAGGCTAAGACAAAGAAGAAGTGGCGCTCATAAAGCACAGTACTCCCTTTGGATATTTTCTTTGTGTAGCAACCCTCACGACCCACTTCTCTGGGTCACAATGCCTGATCGGGAGTGGCTGATACAGCAATAAATCTGCTCCCGTAATGGAGGACTAATCTCTAATAGTATACCTAAAGAGTCATATAAATAGTTTTGCAATCATATTGAAAAAATATATAAAGGAGGTTTCTTCCAGAATAAATCCTCCTAACCACATCCTAAAGCAGGCAGTAGTTGGAGACTGGAAACAAGTAAGCAGAGAAGAGCAGAAGCCAGTAGTTCTTTGTGTTCAGTTCAGCACAGATGGGGAGGGGTACTCCTCACCCCTGCAGTGTGTGGGAAGCCCAGATAGCATTGCAGATCAACAACTGTTAGGTTGTAGCAATGTGTGTATATGCCAGCCGCAGGCCCCTACAAGCGCAAAGTGGGCAAACCACATTGCATCCCAAATTTGCTGCATAGTAGCAATTACAAATAAACAAATAAATAAACCCCCTGGGGGATCACTGCAGGACCGATCTCTGCCATCAATGACAAGAATATAGATAAAATCATGATAAAAGAGGGGGTGCTGCAGCATCCAGTGACTGGTGATTGACCCCAGGATTGTTGTGCTGTCTGTAATCCATAGCTGTTAATATTTAATCAGGGCTCTTAGTCCAGATCATAGAGGTTGCAGAGGTCCTGGAATTGTCCAGCACAAAGGGGGCTGTAGAGGAGGGGGGGCTCTGCTGTGACACCCCCTTCCTTCACTCTCTTGCTGCAGTTCTCATCAGACCCTTACTGCCTATTTTCAGTCTCTGCCTGTTCTGGTGTGCTAACAGCACAGCTGCCTGCCTTGATTTGTCATAATGCAGAGAGGAGAGAAAAGGGGAGCTTGTTCTGCAGCATTGCAGGTACGGAGGCACCAAAAGGACAAAAGAAGCCTGCTTTCTCCAGCAATCCAAAGGGAGGCAGAGGGAGGCAGAGGTAGCCCCTCCTCACAGAGGCAGACAGTTGTCATCTGAGGGCAAACAAAGCAGAGGCGTTCTCAGTTCAGCACCACTACAGTGGACAGCTCCAGGAGACCTGCATTCTTGGAAAGTCAACCCTTGGAGTTTCTTAGAGGCAACCAGGGCAGCTTAGATAAGGAGGGAGGGAGAGGTCTGCTAGGGGGGACCAGAGAGAACCATCCCCTAAAAGCCCACAGAGCTGTAGCTCAACTCAACTGTGGATCAACTATTCAGCCAGCAAGTTGCAGAGGAGCAGAGCACTGTTTACCTTGACACGTGTTTCCTTTAAATACTTTATTCCAGGAGTTTAGAGGAACAGGGAAAGAGATACAGCTAACAACTGTAAGATCCCAAACTTATTATGACCAGGCTTGGCCAGGAATGAGCTTTCTAAGAGTGGACTTGTTCTAAGCTGGAAAGTCAATGGAGAGTGATCTGGAAGGTAGAGGACATTTCTTCTGGGCTGGGGGATTTGTGTTTCTTTGTGTTGTCTTGTGTTGTGTTACTGTGTAAATGTTTATTGAATTGCTATATATTTACTGTTCTTTGAGCCTTACGGTGAAGGCTGAACCGATGACCCCTGGAGTTGGGTCTCGACTTTGAAAAGTTGACTTAGATCCCCGTTTGTGCTGGAAGTCGTAGTCGTATCGTGAATACATTTTCTTTGTCTTAACACTAGAAGTCCCAGAGAGGGGTCATTTAACATTTCTACCTTTGGAACCCAGAGACAGGATTTTAGCTAACATCCTATAATCACCGTCTTTTGTTCTGTAATTAAGGCCATTACGGTCACACCACAGGAGGTTGTTGTTTTCCATTGAGTTTAGCCATTTAGTTTCTAGTTAGTTCTATTCAGTTTATTGTATGTCATTTGACCCTCTTTCGGGACTTCAGGGGGGAGCTCGAAATTTCTGGGACTTCTAGTGTTAAGGGATCTTATGCCCTAGTATATTGTAGGACTGGGAGGGGGAGGTGAGGAGCTCTTACAATGCTTAACAACTGTCAAGCTATTTCTTGTCCAGCACCTCAAGGGTCATTCCCCTTCTATTTTCCAGAAAGGAATGATAAGCCCTGTTAAATATAGATCACTGTTTCCATGCAGGATGGTCTACCGGTAGAAAACTTCACAAGATAGAGTTAAACATTAAAACCAAGAGGCATAGACTTGGGAAAGTCAACCTGATGGCAAGTCTTTTGTTCCCATTCACTGCAGCTGAGGGGGTGTAACTGAGACCCTCTAGTAAACAAACCCCTGCAGATGATGAGAGACAATGAAGGCACCCATCATATCGGATTGATATATGTCGCCTGTGTATGAAGACCATCAGTCAAGCTTATAGATTACCTATTGGAACACGCTAAATAATTCAGCGTACAAATTGCTGTAGGATAGGGGTAGTCGCACTTTGTGGAGTTAAATACACTATGCTATCAGTAACCCTGGGGACTGTTACAAATAATCTATTAATGTTAATGGGACTTTTGTTGGATAAGGTCAGTCCTCCTTTTGGCGGGATAGTATCTGCACCCAATTGTATACAGTCATGTTGTAGTATAATATAATAGATGGGGGGGTCAATATTTAATGAATTTATGGAAGTTATAATGGCTTCAAACTTCTGGGTCACACACACCACTCACTAATACGTCTCAACGACCGCCTTTGGTTCCTGTTCCATGGGAGAAGTCGAGTTTAAATACAGGATGTTTTAAATAATAACATTCCAAAAGATCACAATGAAAAAAGTCAGGTCTGTTCCGAGCAGGAAACCGTAAATCTCTCCTCAACCATTTAATTTCAGCTTAATAAGTGGATTGTTCTGTGTCTGCCTTGTGAATGTGTATATATATATATAGGGAGATGTTGCGGAACTGAGTTTGACAGATTCCGCAGAGCTAAGTTTGTCACTTTCAACGACTCGTGATATCACGATCCATTATCTGTGGTTTTCCATAGGAATGTAGGGCAGCCTACCGCATTATCCTAGTTCTGAAGGTGATGCAGCCCCCAAAAATGTGAATGACATATTCAGCTCTCCTACATCTCCGTGTATTTCTATAATGATGGTCATACACCACAAAAAGGCAGGAGCTGCCGCTTTAATCACAGGGACCGTTGCTCCGCAGTGATCATTGTAGTGATCTTCGAGCATCGACTATGTGTTCAAGAATATGTTAGGGATCCAAATTGCTGCATTATCTCAGGCGTTCATTCATTGTAAGCATCGTGATCTCACATTATTCCTCCACACCGACACATGAGCGTGCAGGGGTTGCAGCCTGTGGAACTATATATATATATATATATATATATATATATATATATATATATATTTAGGTGTCTATTTGTGCATATCTGTGTTTGTGTATGTGTGCACGAGTATGTGTTTCTGTGTGTATAAATGTGTTTATATATGTGTGCACGTGTATCTATATATGCGTGTATTTGTGTATTTGTTTTGTTGTGAATGTTTACATATTGTATATACACACACACATACTGTATATACATAGATATAATAGAGAGGGAGAATACTTTCAATGCATGTAAATACAATGTATGTGTCTGAGTGTGTGTGATGCATACATATATATTTGTAAATATATCTGCATAGATATATATACAGTATATATATGTACGTGTGCACATATATTATATATAGTATATATCTCTGTGCGGATGTTTCATGTGTGCGTGTGTACATTCATACACAGCATCCACCTCATGTTCATTGGCTTGCATGGATTTGTGAATGGAAATGCAGAAAACATGCGCTCTTTAGAACCGTGTTGCAGTCATTGAATTTTTTCTTGAATGGAAAGGGTTGAACTTGTCACACATGCAGCACAAAGAAAAATAGAAAGCGTCTCCCATGAGGGCTGTGCGACACACAACACATACACTGCACACAAAATATTCACATAGAAATACGTCATCTTTAACCAAAAAACCCTAAATATTTAGGGCGTTGGAATCTGGCGGGAAAACAATGGGTGCAAGAACTTGTTGCTTGCCATTGATGTATGCTCTATGGTGCTCATGTAGCATTGATAGGATGATTAGTAAATGTTTAGACATCACGATTATACACAGATGTAGCAGACCTGAATGTATCAATTGTGTATTCAAAGTTGTGCTGCTAGTGCAGAGTAGATTTATCTGCAGTCCTATGTAAAACAATGCATTGTGATACAATGAGGACTTGCGCCAAATAATTAAATTAGCTCTGCTACATCTGTTAAGTTTGTATTGGACTGGTATAGGGAGGTTGTAGCAACATAGGAGGCCAGGCTTTGTGCTGAGGATTGCAAATGGTGATAGGAAGGTACATTTTGGGCAAATTAAAGCAAAGACACGAAAGATGTATGTTTACTAGGGACCGCAGTGCAAAGCTGAGGTTGTCACAGCTGATTTTGTTGAATGTAGCAGCGATAAGTATGTCCGTTTCAGTTTCAGTGAAGATTAGTTTGTTAGATGTAGCAGAGCTGATCTGTCACTTAGCGGGTTTCATTCTAAGATGTAGCAGAGCTGATCTGTCACTTAGCGGGTTTCATTATAAGATGTAGCAGAGCTGATCTGTCACTTAGCAGGTTCCATTATATGATGTAGCAGAGTTGATATTACTTAGCAGGTTTCATTATATGATGTAGCAGAGCTGATCTGTCACTTAGCAGGTTTCATTATAAGATGTAGCAGAGCTGATCTGTCACTTAGCGGGTTTCATTATAAGATGTAGCAGAGCTGATCTGTCACTTAGCAGGTTCCATTATATGATGTAGCAGAGTTGATATTACTTAGCAGGTTTCATTATATGATGTAGCAGAGCTGATCTGTCACTTAGCAGGTTTCATTATAAGATGTAGCAGAGCTGATCTGTCACTTAGCGGGTTTCATTATAAGATGTAGCAGAGCTGATCTGTCACTTAGCAGGTTCCATTATATGATGTAGCAGAGTTGATATTACTTAGCAGGTTTCATTATATGATGTAGCAGAGCTGATCTGTCACTTAGCAGGTTTCATTATAAGATGTAGCAGAGCTGATCTGTCACTTAGCGGGTTTCATTATTAGATGTAGCAGAGCTGATCTGCCACTTAGCAGGTTCCATTATATGATGTAGCAGAGTTGATATTACTTAGCAGGTTTCATTATATGATGTAGCAGAGCTGATCTGTCACTTAGCAGGTTTCATTATATGATGTAGCAGAGCTGGTCTGTCACTTAGCAGGTTTCATTATATGATGTAGAGCTGATCTGTCACTTAGCAGGTTTCATTATATGATGTAGCAGAGCTGATCTGTCACTTAGCAGGTTTCATTATATGATGTAGTAGAGCTGATCTGTCACTTAGCAGGTTTCATTATATTATGTAGCAGAGCTGATCTGTCACTTAGCAGGTTTCATTATATGATGTAGCAGAGCTGATCTGTCACTTAGCAGGTTTCATTATATGAGGTAGTATAGCTGATCTGTCATTTAGCAGGTTTCATTATCTGATGTAGCAGAGCTGATCTGTCTCTTAGCAGGTTTCATTATATCATGTAGCAGAGCTCATTATCTGATGTGGCAGGGCTGATCTGTTACTTAGCAGGTTTCATTATCTGATGTAGCAGAGCTGATCTGTCTCTTAGCAGGTTTCATTATATGATGTAGCAGAGCTCATTATCTGATGTGGCAGAGCTGATCTGTTACTTAGCAGGTTTCATTATATGATGTAGCAGAGCGTATCTGTCTTTTAGTAGGTTTCATTATATGAAATAGTAGAGCTGATCTGTCGTTTAGTAGATTTCATTATGTGATGTAGCAGAGCTGATCTGTCACTTTGCAGGTTTCATTGTATGGTGTAGCAGAGCTGATCTGTTACTTTGCAGGTTTTATTATATGATGTAGCAGAGCTGATCTGTCACTTAGCAGGGTTCATAAAATGATCATATATTACCTGCTGCAGCCCTCACAGAGCTGCATTGTGATTTCAGCTCTGCTACTTGTGTATCTTAATTGGAAAGTGTCCAAGTGTGCAGCAGGTGTGAATGATATCAGTGTAAACAGCAATATAGCCATATTCTACTTTGGGACTCTGAAACTGAGATACTGCAAGTAGGTGGAGCCTGTTCTATATGGACAGACCTATAGATCACTACAGCCCAATGTCCTATGTCCTGGGAGAAGTCACCTGGAGCTACAGAATAAAGGGACAAGGACCAGAAAGGGACAATTAACCATCTGGATGCTGCCTGGTAATGTAACTATTTAACTAGTTATTAGAAATCCAATACTGCTTCCATAAGGGGTTGTTACCCTATAACCTGACCTGGGGTCTATGGCCACAATTGGATCATATCTCTCTTAGTTACTGTACATTTGATCAATATTTAGTACCATGTTGTGCTCGTCACCTCTAGAGATGACAAACCTAATCACTCACCATTTGCTGGGCAGCTGCATCCATTGTTATCAGGCTGAGCGGCTTCTGTTATTGACTTCAGAAAAGGTGACATTGATGGACCTATGTCTTTTTCAGCCTATGTCACTATGTAACATTATATATCTGTATGATTCCCAGCTGTCATCACTATTATTTGGATGATATATAAATGTAGCAGAGCTGAATCTCCTTGATTACTGGTAGATAATCTGTCAATTTCTTTACAGTCTCTTAGAAAATCACCATAAACACATTGTAATATTGCTATGCATTGTGTACACTGGAAACGTAAGCTCTGCTACACACTGTGCATACTGTATATATGTAGCAGAGCCAATTATGTCATTTAATTTCTTTGGGGCTACAATCGTACAGTTGGCCCAAATCCCAGATATTGGCTAAGGAATCCAATCAACTATAGGGTTTCTAGTCACTTAGTATCACCACTTATGGTTCCCTTCCAGCCAAGTCACAGAGATGTGCGGAGATGTACCGAAGAGGTGTAGTGTGTTTCTAGGAACTGTGGAGTAATCAGGAGCACTAGGAAGGCTGCACAGACAGGAGCGAAGATCCTGAAACACAGATCAATACTATCTGTCAACGCAAGGAATTGAATGCACACCTTATCTGAAGTTAGCGAGTTGATGTAGTAGAGCTGAATGTGTTTTCTAACAATTGGTGCCCGAGTAGAGGTCGCGTCCATTCAGTAATGTAGAATGAACTCGACACTCAAAAGTTTTTTTTGAGGGTCGATTTCATTCTGCATCAACTTCACTATTTGCAGTCTACAACAAAATAACAGAAACAGCATTGTTGTGTATACATATACAGATTAGTCACATCTGTTTGCAGGCAATATGTAGATAAAGGATGATAAAATGAGATTTAAGTGTATGAGAATAGGTGAAGTACCGGCAGGAGCAGACAAAGCCCCTTTGGCCCTTCAGGTTTGGTCCTCTAGCAAACAGATCATCTAGCTAGATCTGTACCAGTGAGACTGTGGAGATGTGTACCAGTGACACTGTAGAGATGTGTACCAGTGACACTGTAGAGATGTGTACCAGTGAGACCATGGAGATCTGTACCAGTGACACTGTAGAGATGTGTACCAGTGACACTGTAGAGATGTGTACCAGTGAGACCATGGAGATCTGTACCAGTGACACTGTAGAGATGTGTACCAGTGAGACCATGAAGATGTGTACCAGTGAGACCATGGAGATGTGTACCAGTGACACTGTAGAGATGTATACCAGTGAGACCATGGAGATGTGTACCAGTGAGACTGTGAAGATGTGTACCATGGAGACTGTGGAGATGTGTACCAGGGAGACTGTGGAGATGTGTACCAGTGAGACTGTGAAGATGTGTACCAGTGAGACTGTGCAGATATGTACCAGTGAGACTGTGGAGATGTGTACCAGTGAGACTGTGCAGAAGTGTACTAGGGAGACTGTAGACATGTGTACCAGTGAGACTGTGGAGAATTATATTGACTGTGGACATGTGTACCAGTGAGACTGTGGAGATGTGTACCAGGGAGACTGTGGACATGTGTACCAGTGAGACCATGAAGATGTGTACCAGTGAGAGCATGGAGATGTGTACCAGTGACACTGTAGAGATGTGTACCAGTGAGACTGTGGAGATGTGTACCAGTGAGACTGTGGAGATGTGTACCAGTGAGACTGTGGAGATGTGTACCAGTGAGACTGTGAAGATGTGTACCAGGGAAACTGTGGAGATGTGTACCAGTGAGATTGTGAAGATGTGTACCAGTGAGACTGTGCAGATATGTACCAGTAAGACTGTGGAGTCATGTACCAGTGAGACGGCGGAGATGTGTACCAGTGAGACTGTGCAGAAGTGTACTAGGGAGACTGTAGACATGTGTACCAGTGAGACTGTGGAGAATTATATTGACTGTGGACATGTGTACCATTGAGACTGTGGAGATGTGTACCAGGGAGACTGTGGACATGTGTACCAGTGAGACTGTGGAGATGTGTACCAGGGAGACTGTGGACATGTGTACCAGTGAGACTGTGGAGATGTGTACCAGGGAGACTGTGGAGAATTGTACTGACTGTGGAGATGTGTACCAGTGAGACTGTGGAGATGTGTACCAGGGAGACTGTGGAGAATTGTACTGACTGTGGAGATGTGTACCAGTGAGACTGTGGAGATGTGTACCAGGGAGACTGTGGAGAATTGTACTGACTGGGGAGATGTGTACCAGTGAGACTGTGGAGAAGTTACATAGTTACTTAGGTTGAAAAAAAGCCCTCGGTCCATCTAGTTCAACCTTCTTCTACCAATTCTACATTTTGTCATTAAGTCATTTATAACCTACAATGTTGTGTGCTGAGGAAATCATCCAACCCTTTCTTAAAAGCTGTTATAGTATCTGCCATTACTACCTCTTGTGGTCGGCACTCCACAGTCTGACTGCTCTAACTGTAAAGAACCCTTTCCTATTTAGCTGTCGGAATCGCTTTTCTTCCACTCGCAGTGAGTGCCCCCTGGTCCTTAGTATTGTCTTTGGAAGGAATAAGTCATGTGCCAGTCCCTTATATTGACCACACATGTATTTATACATATAAATGAGATCTCCTCTGAGACGTCTTTTTCTAAGCTAAACATATCTACCTTTCCCAACCTCTCATCATACGGTCGGCCTCCATTCCTTATAATAATATAGTTACCTGTCTTTGAACTGACTCTAACTTCTGAATGTCCTTTTTAAAATGTATTGTCCAAAACTGGATCCCATATTCCAGATGTGGCCTTACAAGTGATTTATAGAGGGGTAACAATACGTTGGGATCAAGAAATCTAATCTCTCTTTTTATACACCCTAATATCTTGTTTGCTTTAGCAGCTGCTGCCTGACATTGCGTGCTGCTGCTCAGCTTATTTGTAATCAGAATCTCCAAGTCTTTCTCCTCTTCTATAGTCCCAAGTTTAGTTCCATTTAATGTACAGTATATGCAGTGTACCAGTGAGACTGTGGAGAATTGTACTTACTGAGGAGATGTGTACCAGTGAGACTGTGGAGATGTGTACCAGGGAGACTGTGGAGATGTGTACCAGTGAGACTGTGGAGATGTGTACCAGGGAGACTGTGGAGATGTGTACCAGGGAGACTGTGAGATTATAGGGCACTGTAATTGTGAGACAGTAGAGCCATGTACCATTGAGATTGTGCAGTTGTAAACCAGTAAAACTGTGGAGCTGTGTACCAGTAAAAAAGACTATAAGGCAGTGTTAGGACTGTCTCACACAGGCATATACATGAGATGAGTGCTTCCTGATGTTTTATCGCACAGCACTCTTCCTGATATTTTACTATGGGGCAGTGCCCATTAATGCTTTTTTATCTCATGCTGATCCAGCATGTGAAATTGTGGAGCTGTTTAACAATGCCACTGTGGAGCTTAATACAATTGAGATTGTGGAATTGTGGACCAGTGAGACTGTGGAACTATTTACCAATATGACGTGAGACTGTGAAGCTGTTGTGTACCAGGAAACCATGGAATGTTGGCTGTGTTCTGTTGGGAGTGTGGAATTGTGGATCTGTGTACTGGTGACACTATGGAGACATATACCAGTGAGACTGGAGTTGAGTACCAATGAGATTGTGGAGCCTTGTACAGACTGGAGCTGTGTACCACTAGGGCTGTGGAGCTGAGTACCAGTAGGGTTTTGGAACTGTTTACCAGTAGGGCTGTGGAACGGTGTGGCACTAGAGCTTACGAGCAGGACATTAGTAGCCATGTAGAGCTGAGTACCATTGGGGCTGTGGACCTGTGAATCTATGGAGTACATTTGGCACTATAGAGCTATGGACACTTGTACCAGTGAGACTACAGTTAAGTACCAATGAGATTGTGGAGCCTTGTACTAGTCAGACTGGTGCTGTGTACCACTAGGGCTGTGGAGCTGAGCACCAGTAGGGTTTTGGAGCTGTTTACCAGTAGGGCTGTGGAACGGTGTGGCACTAGAGCTTACGAGCAGGACATTAGTAGCCATGTAGAGCTGAGTTCCATTGGGGCTATGGAGCTGTGAATCTATGGAGCTGTAGTACATTTGGCACTATAGAGCTTTATACAAGTAGGATTCCGATGCTGTGTACCTATAGGGCTCTCACTAGACATTCCCATGTTTTGATTCTTGTATTATTTCATTTTCCCAGAAATAAACCATTAACAAATGAAAGTCAATTTCACTAACTTATTTCCAATCTATTTCCAAACTATTGACGATCAACATAAATATTGTTCAAAAGACAGATAATCCGTTGCGCAATGAGCAGGAGTGCTGCTGAGTGAGTGCTAATCAATAGGAGATTTTATATTTTCTTCCAAGCAGATAGTTCTTCCTTTTCGAGGAAACCTTAGTCAATTCCTGGACATAAAAAAAAAAATCATTTCAAAGCCTGCGATTCCTTTGTAGCCAATTATCTCCAATTAGCAGTGTCTTAATGGTGGAAGACAAAGAGCAAAGATGATGTCATGACTCGGGTAATGAATGGGTCTCGTGACCTAGAATGTAATTCTACCCTGCGCTGCTGCATTTTGCTAAGAGAGAGAAGAGCACCCCTCCCTTGATGGAAGTCTTCGCTCCCTGATTATCTGATCCCCCTATACTAACAGTTCAATAAAACCATGTTTACTGTCAATTTAGTGCCTGGCTGCATTTTAAGACTGTTTCAAGGAAACGTACAAGAAAATGGAACTTCTCACCGGAACCAATTTAATGTAGCTATTTTCATATATGGATATTGTTACAATGGAGCCTTGGGTCAGTATTTACATGCTAAATTACCTCGAGCATCATTACATTGCCTCCACACCCCTGTCTCCACATTGTGGACAAGAAGAGGATTACAATGTGATATCATTGATTTATGGAAACATTGAGTCACTGGTTATAAATTCACAGTATGCCAAGGAGGGCATCCAGCAACTGGGTTCATTACATATAGCCATTTTGGGCAAATGTTAAAACCCATTGTAAAAAGTTGAAAAAATTAAAATAAAGTTGACAGCTTGAAACTGGAGAGAAAAGAAACTGATATGAAGCTCAGGATAGACTTAAATGCATGTGGAGGTTCTGAGAACTGGAGGTATGTGACATTGTGTTGTGATCTTGAAAAAATAACTTTTATGTCGCGGGGGACATACTACCGAAACAGGTGTTCCTAAGCTGGCCCTCAGACTCGAGACTCTGTGCTGTCGCTTATCTCTGAGGTATGCTTAATGGTAGCAAGGTCTGAGCCCCCAGCATGACCCTGACTTCTATCCAAGACCTGATCTTACTCCCCCCACCCTGGGAGTGGGCTGGAGACCCAGAAACAAAACCCCACAGAAAATACATGGACAAGGGAGAACGAAACCTCATGCACACTGCACTCAAACAAAAACTACAAATATGTGTTCAGGGGAATAACGAAATGGGTAGAAATAAACTCACAACAGGAGAACATTCACACAATGAAGAACAGCAACGGTAGTTCACCTTAAATGGAATAACTACTGAGACCAGGATCGCTGGAGCTATGCTTCAGCAGTCTCCTACTATACTCTCCAGCCTTAAATAGGAAGAGACCAGCTCTCAGAAGAGTTGCACACTGCTCCAAAAGAATTAACTTCTGCATGGCTGTGAGCAGTGGAACAACTCGTCTACTGCCCAGAAAAGCTGACACTTAAGAGAAACCAGGTTGCCTGTCGTACTCTGCAATGTGAACAGAGTCCGACGCCGTAGTCGTAATCCACGTGTGTGGATCAGGAGAGTGTATGACATTTCATTTGAACTTCCTGTCAATTCCTGTAAATTCCTTCTTAGCATAAAATGAGTGATAACAGAGAACAATAAATCCAACTGAAGACATTCAACTGAACAGATCTTAGGGGTACTTCTCACATAGCGAGATCGCTAGCGAGATCGCTGCTGAGTCACGTTTTTTGTGACGCAGCAGTGGCCTCATTAGCGATCTCGCTGTGTGTCACACTGAGCAGCGATCTGGCCCCTGCTGTGAAATCGCTGCTCGTTACACACAGTGCTGGTTCATTTTGTGGACGTTGCTTTCCCGCTGTGAAGCACACATCCCTGTGTTTGACAGCGAGAGAGCAAAGATCTGAATGTGTAGGGAGCAGGGAGCCAGCGTCTGGCAGCCTGCGGTAAGCTGTAACCAAAGTAAATATCGGGTAACCAAGTGAAGCCCTTTGCTTGGTTACCCGATATTTACCTTGGTTACTAGCGTCCTCCGCTCTCAGGCTGCCAGTGCCGGCTCCCTGCACACGTAGCCAGAGTACACATCGGGTAAATAAGCAAAGCGGTTTGCTTATTAACCCGATGTGTACTCTGGCTAGGAGTGCAGGGAGCCAGCGCTAAGCGGTGTGCGCTGGTAACCAAGGTAAATATCAGGTAACCAAGCGAAGTGCTTTGCTTGGTTACCCGATATTTACCTTAGTTACCAAGCGCAGCATCGCTTCCACGCGTCGCTGTTGGCTGGGGGCTGGTCACTGGTGAGATCTGCCTGATTGACAGCTCACCAGCGGCCATGTAGCGACGCACCAGCGATCCTCCTGACCAGGTCAAATCGCTGGTGGGATCGCTGGAGCATCGCTAAAGTGTGACGGTACCCTTAGGTTTAGTATATATTCTTCTATGACAGAGAGGGAAAAGCAAGGAATACTATTTTTATACCCATTCACTTTTCTTTCAAACCATATTTTGTGGTTTCGTTGGGGCTACATACAATCGTTACATCTGTCACCAAAGCCCTATAATATTGAAATCATGTGAATCTGAGAGAACAGATGCATACCTTTTTAATAACTAGTTGAATACCTTCTTTTATAACTTGTTGCTAAATACATTTACCCTAACAATCCCCAGCAACCTGGGAAAATCAGTAGAATCCCCTTTTATACCATATACATTACTGATCAAAAGCATATACGGTAACATTTCCTGCAAAAAACTTTCATTTTCCTTGCCACTTACAACTTTGTTCACTTAGCTTCTCAGTCACAAGCAATTTCAATAGGCATCATAACACCGCCAGGCTGTGACATTGTAAGGCCCAGTTTTGGTGCCCATGGCAATCCCCCTGAACCGTAAGTTAACTCATGGAACACCTGATACTGCCAAATTATTTTTATAACTCTTAACTGATTTGAACAAAGAGATTACATTGTCTTATTGTCCATAAAATTCCAAGATGTATTCACACCTCTGTTTATCTCAGCTGCCATACCTCTAGCAATATAACCTTTATATCTAAATGCTAAAAAAATTCACTGCAAGACACTTTTACATAATAGATATAGCGTATATACCCAATCCATTGTTTGTGTACTTCTGTCTTTGCAATCTGTAATTTTACAAAATATAAGTATAATGGTTACATAGTTACTGTGACAAGCAAAATGGTAACAATGTTTTGATCTTTTGACTTTACAGGCTCCATATTTCACCATCCACTAGAGCTTTGAACGTGAGACGACTTTTATTTTATAGTCAGATATTTTGCCTATCTCATACATAAATTTGACTTGCAACTATTTAACATATGATTAGATATACAGGTTCTTGCTATGTCATTGCATTGTTACTGTTTTGCTCCTAAAAATCTAAATTTTATTTTTTATTATTTTGTAAATCCACCTTTTGGCTTTCAACACTGCCTGAATCCTTCTGGGCCTGCTCTCGATCAGATTCAAGCATTTCTCTATTGAAATCTGATCGCAGGTCTTGTCTACATGGTCCCAATATTGGAACATACTGGTCGGCTCACTTAGGTATGTATACAGGTTTTTCTTTAACTCTACCAACAAGTGTTTGATTGGGTTGAGGTCTGGGGTCTATGGGGACCAATCCCGCACCTTTACTTCATTGTCATTGAACTATTTATTCACCAATTTCGACGTATGCTTCGTGTCGCTCTCTTGCTGGAACACTATGTCGTCCTTTTCATACCCATAGTACTCAAGTGAATGAAGTAACTCGTCTTGTACAATACTCAAATATAGATCAACATTGAGACCACCATCGATCCTGGTCAAGTATTCAATGCCTTTATCTGTGAAACAACCACATATCATCAGGTTTATGCCACTGAACTAGATAGTTCCTTCAATTTCTCGATCCGTTAGCCCCTTTTTCCCTTGTTTCTTCCAGACCAATTTACACCAATCAGAGCATAATTTATTAACTTTCAACATATCGCTCCAAATCACTCGTTTCCAATCTTCTACTGTCCATTGTTTGTACTTCTTTGCAAATTCGAGCTGACACTTCTTATGACAATATTGAAGTGGAGGCTTTGGGTCACTCCGCTTTCGGCGGGCACCCACCGAGATAGGAATAGTGCCAGATTTAGGAAGCTGTGTGAGGTCTGCAAAGTCTGTAGCCAGGTGACCGTATTGTCCCAACCTAAGTGTCCTCCTTAGGTAGTCCTGGTATGATGATACAATCCTGACAGCCGGGGTCGAAATCCCTAGACTGTGGATATGGTCTCCAACCGGAACCGGAGTCCCTAGATTGAAGCCAAAAGGTATCCTGATCCTCTAGTCAGCTCCTAAGAGCTTAGACTAGATCCATCAGCATCCATCAACAACCACCTGGTGGCTTAAAGAAATCCCTTTTATAGCCACAGCCTTCCACTTGGATATACTGCGTCCTCATTGATTGGTTGGACAAGATCGCCTCTCCCATTGGATGAATCTCAAGCTGCATGGACAATGTTCATCCAAATGATGTCTACAGAAAGACTGAGGATATACATGTAGTCTGGAAGTCACCGACTAGACAATGGCTACTAAGGTAATTACATTAGCAATAGACAACTACAATACAATGATTACTGGAAGAGTCTGGAGAAACAATACGTCTGGCTTTCAGTGGCCAACACAATTACATGAGTCAACAAGAGTCTTGTAAAAACAATGAGGGACTTATCCCCCCGTCTATAAACAATCTATCATCCTGTCTGGCTGAATGTTAAGAAACTTTAACCCATGAGAGGCATTGGGTGTCCATGTCGTCACACACGGTGTTTGCATGGACATCTGTGATCTCACTATTATGACGTATACAAGCAACCTCCACTACCGTGTTTATCGCGTCACAACTGATAGACCTTGCGATGAGCTGGATGAGAGGATGTCCACCTCTTGGCTTTTGAATGGTGGATGGACTTCATTTTGTATTCTTCCAACTGTCGTGGCCTCACATGATGCAGTTTGGCAATTTTCTGGGTCTAGAAACCACTATTGATGAACTGGATTATGTAGTTTCTCTTTTTTTGGGAAATCTTCTTCATGACTGCTTTTCAATACTAACCAGTGACCTTTTGTTTGAGAATCAATTTAATAACACGCTGAGCTTTAAGGAAATGTGTGAATAGATTGCAATTTGTACTATACAGGAAGAAAAAATGTTTTGAAACACTAGGAGCCAAACAGTAATAATGCAGTAACAGGAGAAGAATCTGCATAACTAATCATATACTAAATAGTTGCAAGTTAATTTTATGTATGAAATAGCCTATAAGATGAAGGTAGTCTCACTCTCAAAGCTGTAGTGGATGGTGAGACATGGAGCCTGAAAATTCAATACATTGTTACCCTTTTGCTTGTCACTGTACATACTGTGTTTCCCCCAAAATAAGCCCTAGCCTGAAAATAAGTCCTAGCAGGATTTTTTGGCCTTCTTGGAGTAAGCTTGAAATATAAGCCTTACTGCAAAAATAAGCTCTAGTTGCCTCCTAAAACTAACAGAATCCTGAAATAGGGCTTGTGCAGCCCCATGTCAGGATATGTAACCTTTATTGTCCCCTCGTGTTGCTCTAGGCCCCGGCTAATTAAATGATTGAATATTCACTCTCTTCACCATCCAGAATTCTGCCCACTGCTCTGAACCCTGCACGGGCACACACACGCTATGCTTACTGTAATGTATCACTGCACAAAGATTGTACCACAATCCTCGGTATCTCACCTGAGCTGACAGTGACAGCTGTATAGAAATACATCATAGTGCCCCTCTCAGATTAGGAGTGCTGCCTAGGATTACAGTGACAGCGTGACAGCTAATTAAGGGAATGAATATTCAGCCTCATCCCCCGGCAATCTTCAGGCCCTAATACAGCAGACATTGGGGGCTCAAATATAAGACACCCCCTAAAAATACGTCCTAGTGCATTTTTCAGAGCAGAAAAGAATATAAGCCCCTGTCTTATTTTTGGGGAAACACAGCATTATAATATTCACTGCAACATATTTCTGCAGGTCATCTCTTATTATATCCTCAAAAACTTTGCACACCACTGATGTCAGACTTACCGGACGATAGTTGTCTTGATCCACCATGTTACCTATTTTAAATATCGCTACCACATCAGCAATCCTTCAATCTTGAGGCACCAACCCTGTTACAGGAGAGTCTAAGAAGATGAGATACAGCAGTCTGTCAATTACTGAGCTCAATTCCCTCAATGTACGTGGAGGAATGCCATCCGGCCTGGGGGATTTCTCAATGTTTAATTTCCTCAGATGCAGGTTGCAAAGCCATATAGAAAAAAATGTCTGACCTTTAAATAAAGTTTGTTTTTTAATTAAAGTATAATTTCAGCAAGAAAACACTCCTAAGATTGACGGCTGCGAAATAGGCATTTCTGCAACCTGAGTATTATTACAATAGCCTTTAGGCACTGAAATCATTTCCTTGAAATATTTTTATGAACGTGAACCTTACTATATGGCTCCACTCTTCCCTGTCAGACACAGGAAAAATTAGAACTGGTTTAATACTCAATCAGCTTGTCGTCACTCAGCTTCTGGACTTCTATGACTGCGATTTGGGAGCCGCTGAGAAGTCAACTGTTCTAAAGGGGTCCTTTCTTTTTATTCATGCTGCCCAAACCACAGGTAGCAAGAATAAGAGCCACAGGATTACAGCCATATATATTTTTACCCAGTTGGATTTCAGCATTTCAGAGAAAAATGTCACCACTCATGGGAAATTCTGAGCTGCCGCACACCCGCAGTAACCTATAAAGACTTGTTCTGAGAACATTCTTAATTTATTCAAATAAACTTTTTTGCACCAGGGTAATCACGAAGGGCCAGGCAAAGCGCCAGAATTGCCACAACTAATGGATGCACTACTTCTGTGGTAGCTGTGAGCTAGTATTTTTAGGCTGGGAGGGGCCAAATAACCATGGGCCCTCCCAGCCTGATAATACCAGCCCCAAGCTGTTTGCTTTACCTTGGCTGGTTATCAAAAATAGTGTGGAGCCCACGCCATTTTTTCTAATTATTTATTTAAATAATTTTACAAAACGTTTTGGCATCCCCTCTCTATTTGATACGCAGTTGAGGTAAAGCTGACAGCTGAGGCTTGCAGCCTGTAGTTGTCTGCTTTATGTTCACTGGTTATCAAAAATAGGCATCCTTCTTTATTTATTCCCTATCCATATTTATTTGCAGGGCAATTGCACCAATTTTGGTTCCATTTTCAGCCCCCACCCCCTATTACGACCATTTTACAGCCAGTTTACAGAAGATCAGGTCAGTATTTGCTTATATGGGGTCCAGGATCAAGTTTGGGTCAAGTCTGGTTCTCGAACTGAACTTTCAACTAGTGCAGGCGAACCCAAACTTCAATGGGTCTGCTCATCTCTAATCAGGAGCACACAATTTGGGCCAACAGATAGTCTGAACTGTCAATCAGTCAGGAGTGCCTTCTCCTAAGCACTCAGCCAGTCAGTTTTCTAGGGAATGGTGCACTCCCGAAATAAGAAGATGAAAATAACTGTTAAAGAAAGACGAACAATCAGTCTTATGGACACACATCCAACATACCAAGCTAAATTGGCTGATCAAGGACAAGGTTAAAAAAAATTGTAAACACACAAAATGTGCATCAGAATGTAGAGAATGTTCACATATAAGCCATTTCTACAGACTGTTATGCCATGTTTATAGCCGGCAGTACAGCATTAGTCGTCAATTCAGTATACAGATTAGGAATAATTGGATTTAACACGTTGTTTGTTAATATCTGAAGAGATTGTAGATAATCTCACGAGCCACAACTTAGTTGCATTGAGTCTGTCAGCATCCACTGAAGAGGTAACACACATCCTCAAATATCACTTGTGACAACAACAGGTATTATATTAGTAAAGCAGATGTCACAGCCCAGTGCCACCCATTAAGACTTAGGGGCACTTTGCACGCTGCAACATCGCAGGCCGATGCTGCGATGCCGAGCGCGATAGTGCCCGCCCCCGTCGCAGCTGCGATATCCTTGTGATAGCTGCCGTAGTGAACATTATCGCTACGGCAGCTTCACATGGACTCATCTGTCCTGCGACCGTCGCTCTGGCCGGCGACCCACCTCCTTATTAAGGGGGCGGGTCGTGCGGCGTCACTGCGACGTCACACGGCAGGCGGCCAATAGGAGCGGAGATGAACGGGATGTAAACATCCCGCCCACCTCCTTCCTTCCGCATATTCTACGGAAGCCGCGGTGACGCCGGTAGGAGATGTTCTTCGCTCCTGCGGCTTCACACACAGCGATGTGTGCTGCCGCAGGAGCGAGGAACAACATCGGACTGTCGCGTCAGCGTAATTATGGATTACGCCGACGCTGCACCGATGATACGATTACGACGCTTTTGCGCTCATTAATCAAATCAAGGCTTTAGACACTACGATGTCGCATGCGATGCCGGAAGTGCGTCACTTTCAATTTGACCCCACCGACATCGCACCTGCGATGTCGTAGTGTGCAAAGCCCACCTTACTTCTTTTAGATTATATGTGTCAATTACTGGATATTTTTTTTTCTTTTACAACTGGTTAATTTACTTATAGTTTATAGTCATCCTGTTGTTGGCATGATAGCAATTAGCTTTCTATGCACTTAATTTTTTGGTGGGTTTGTGCCTTTTAGGCCCCTTTCACACATCAGTTTTCTTCCATCAGTCACAATCCGTTTTGTGACTGATGCAACGCATCATCATTTGACGGTTTACGACGGATCCTGCGCTCATAGGCTTCCATTCTAACAAACTACGGACGGCGATGGATCCGTCACTGTCCGTTTTTTCGACGTAAACAAAAAATGTTACTGTGGACGTCGTCTCCGTCGGCTGGACAAACATTTTTCGACGGATCCGTCAAACGGCGGATGAAATGTGAGGCCATCCGTCGCGAATACAAGTCAATTAGAAATAAACAGATCCAGCGGTGGATCTGTTTTTTTCAAAATGCGACGGGTTGTGACTGATGGCAAATAACGGATTTGTGAAAGAGGCCTAAACCAGAGCCAATCTGAAGATGTAGAGCTGTAATATAAAGTGTGAGTTGCAGACCAGCAGTGTGGCCTCTGATGAAAATGGGAATATAATTTACTATACATCATGTTCCTTGTAAAGAATGTATTTCAAGAAGAGCCACTATTGTAGCACAATAGTTAGCCACAGAGACCCTGATTCCAGGGATGTATCATATAATTTTCTGGGTACAGCAGTTGTGATAGCCACAGTTTTCTGTACTACAGAGCTAGCAGAGCTTAGCTGTTGAGCGGTTTATAGCCTTGCCCACACCACAGCTTTCTTCCTACATTGTATAGTGAAAGAGAGTGTAGCGCCGGCGTCCATGTAAAGACGCTGATTTACTCACCACTCTGGCCGGATCATGTCCTCCTCACCCGCACTCACCCGGCCATCCTCGTGTGCTGCTGCCTCTTCTCCCCCCGATGCCTGTGCATGCCAAACAGGTTTCCTGGTAATACATTTAGGGCGCGCATGCGCACACTAACCCTCCTCTTAAAGGGCTGGCATGCCATTTCATTTTTGCGAGGTTATTTTTACCACAAAGTGTACACCGTAAAAACAATTCTTCCAAAAATGTCAGAATTGTGGGGGGATTTGACAATTTTCTCACATTTAGAATTTTTTTCCCACTTTACAGATCACTGTGTGGTAAAAATAATAGAGTCATTCAAAAGTACATCATGTCCCACAAAAAAAAGCCCTCATGTGTCTTTGTGGACAGGAAAATGAGAAAAAAAAAGTTATGGCTCTGGAAAGAAGGGGAGGAAAAAAATGAAAATGCAAACAAAAAAATTAGCCACATCTTGAAGAGTTAAAGTTCAAAAACTTATTGTGCAACAAAGTAAATCGTGCCTAATTTTCACAGAAATTCTGGTTTATAGGAGTAATGAACAATGGCCTTTGCACATTACTGGTTCTGCTTTATTTGACCCATTTAGGTATATGTGTAAGTCCTCCTTTACTTCATCTCCTTTATCTCCTGACAAGTCTGTTTGGTGAAACACGTAAAAGATAAAGGAGAAGTTTAATAAAGAAGAACTTCAAGCTGAACACCTAGGAAGATTAAGGAAGATTAAGTTAAGGGGTAGTTTCCAATCACTGGAGGGACTTTATTAGGGTGGGTAGCCTGCAAAACGCCAACGCAGAGGGCTTAGATGTCAAAAAACTTTGGATCTCTTCTTGTTGCATCATGCTTGTGCACTTTTTAAAGATATTTTTAAATAATGTCATTAAAAGTGAAGACTGCTGGAATATATCGGGAAATGCCAAGAGATGAATCAATAATCCTTTTCAATTGTATATTTGCTATACCCTTAGTTTACTCTACCCATGACCTAGTTATTGGATACCATCCTCTTTTGCCTCCCTTCTTGCCAATATGTTATGTTTGCCTTTGGGTTTTACCAACATCATTGATCTGGTGAAAACCTTGTCTATAGTTTTCTGTAGGATATGGAGTAAGATCATTGCATTGCTGTTAGGGGTTTACCAACAGATAAGACTGCTTTACACGCAGCGACATCGCAAGCGATGTCGCTGGTGAATGCACCCGCCCTCGTTGGTTGTGCGTCATGGGCAAATCGCTGCCCGTAGTGCACAACATCACTCGGACCCGTCACACATACTTACCTGTCTAGCGACGTCGCTGTGGCAGGCGAACCGCCTCCTTTCTAAGGGGGCTGTTCGTGCGGCGTCACAGCGACGTCACACGGCAGCCGTCCAATTGAAGCGAAGGGGCGGAGAAGCAGCCGAAAGAAAGTGACGCCTACCTCATTGCTGGAGGACGCAGGTAAGGTGTTGTTCCTCATTCCTGGGTTGTCACACGTAGCGATGTGTGCTGCCTCAGGAACGACGAACAACCTGCATCCAGCAACAGCAACAATATTTGGAATTAGAACGACGTGTCAATAATCAACAATTAGGTGAGTAATTTTGATCGTTAGCAGTCGTTTGTACGTTTCACACGCAACGACGTCGCTAACGAGGCCGGATGTGCATCACGAATTCCGTGACCCCAACGACATCTCATTAGCGATGTCGTTGCGTGTAAAGCCCCCTATAGACTGTATGGATGACTAAGAAGAGGGCCTTATACAATAGATTTCAGAACTGATTGACTTATCCCCTTTTGTCCATCAGATTGGAAGGAGAACTGAATCTAGACCTTGTTTTTTCCTTGAAGAATGGTCACTCCATTGGGTACCTCTTTACGCAATTTGCATGTTGTCCTGCTCCAGGTTTTGTAACTGGTTTATACTGTCATTCAATTATCTACCTGTGTGTCATTGAATTACTGGCTACAATTTATAGGGTCTGACATATCCATCACCTGAATGCGCATTAAACTCTGACAGCTTACATATTAGCTTCAATAGTGTCAAGATGTCAGCTTCACATCAATATAATTTAATTTGTGATAAATTAAATCAATTCTTTGAATGTAGATCGGGTCACAAAGTGACAGCAGGAAGAAAGACATCAAGACATGAGACATGAAGGATGCTGGAGGACAATGGATACCAGTTAGAGCGCGGTCAATGCTTAGATTATAGCTAGTCATGGTGGCTTTCATTCCAGCTCTGAACAGGCCAAATCAACAGACTGGCCTAAGTGAAAAAGAGAGGGAACTCCACAGCAGGGATCAAACTGGATGTCTCAAAAGAATACATTTTTTTCCACCCAAGATAGATGGGTGTTAATTCTACCCTTAAGGGGGCTTTACACGCTACGACATCGCTAATGCGAACTCGTTGGGGTCACTGAATTGGTGACGCACATCTGACCGCATTAGCGATGCCGTTGTGTGTGACACCGATGAGCAATTTTGCATCGTTGCAAAAACGTGCAAAATCGCTCATTGGTGACATGGGGGTCCATTCTCAAAAATCGTTACTGCAGCAGTAACGAGGTTGTTCCTCGTTCCTGCGGCAGTACACATCGCTCCGTGTGACACCGCAGGAACGAGGAAGCTCTCCTTACCTGCCTCCCGGCCGCAATGCGGAAGGAAGGAGGTGGGCGGGATGTTACGTCCCGCTCAGCTCCGCCCCTCCGCTGCTATTGGGCGGCCGCTCAGTGACGTCGCTGTGACGCCGCACGGACCGCCCCCTTAGAAAGGAGGCGGTTCGCCGGTCACAGCGACGTCGCCGGGCACGTAAGTATGTGTGACGGGTCTGGGCGATGTTGTGCGGCACGGGCAGCGATTTGCCCATGTCGCGCAACAGATGGGGGCGGGTACCCACACTAGCGATATCGGGACCGATATCGCAGTGTGTAAAGCCAGCTTTAAAATGCTTGTTTAGGTGTTCTCACTTTTACATTGGGAGGTGAGATGCACTCCTGATGTAGCATCAACGGCCAGTTCCAAGGTCTTGTGCATGACCGGCAAGTATTATATACACATCGTCTTTTAAGATTTAAGACCTGCACAAAACCTGCAAGCTGTGCAAGAAACCTGCAGATACCTGGCAAGCAGGCATGGACTCTACCTCAGAAGGGTTTGCACCTACTGAGGAAGTACTGAGAGGTGCTGGATAACCCCCTTAAATGACCTATCCATGAGACTTTGCCCAATTTTCCATTCCATTGATTGCAAAAATGTACAGTAGTTCTTTTGTAGAGGACATGTACCGCCTACAATAGCTAAGGGATGAAACCATAAGGTTGGGTCTCCAGGCGTACCATAGCAGCTACGTAATTTTTCTCTATAGTAAGTACACCCTTCCTGTTGCTAAATATCTATGAGTGGACCAGTGGAAGTTCGGGTCGGCGGGTTTAGTCAAATAATAAATAAATAATAAATTTATATTAAGATCGGTTTGGGAGCCAAATTTGACTTGAACCCCAATGGAAGTCAGTAATTGGGTCATTCGGGCCTCCATCCACATGCAGCCAGCCATACGCAGATAAATTCCGTGGATGGGTGGGAAGGGTTTTTCCATTTTTTTTATGCACACTACATCTGATAATGCTGTTGTTACCCCCAGTGCGAGCCGCTCAAACACTGCAAGGGAATTGTGCTGGACTGAGCACCGAGCGTACCTGAGCACAGCGATGCTCACGTGAATGGTGTTCATACATAAAGCACCCTAACTCTGTGGGGGTTTTGTAAAGTCTGTTTTTGGCACGAACACCAAACCTCAGGTTCGCTCATCTCCAATCAATATCACTATTTATTGGCATAAACTGAACATGACTAACTGAAAATGTATATCTGCCCAATTAGTGACTATTATTTGCACTATTCTAACTTATTTTACCTTATAAACCTTGGCTTCAATGAGATACAAGCTGTATATAATAAATGCGTGTTAATTCAGAGGAAGTTTCTTCTAATTGTGATTAAAAACGCTTACATTCTTCAAGTTGTTAAATTCTGTATTCAATAACTCCAGAGATGATGTATGATGTGCAATAAAAGACTTAAGGCCACTTTACACGCTGCGATATCGTTACCGATATCGCTAGCGTGCGTTCCCGCCCCCGTCGGTTGTGTGTCACGGGCAAATCGCTGCCCGTGGCGCACAACATCGCTTGGACCCATCACACTACTTACCTTCCTAGCGACGTCGCTGTGACCGGTGAACCGCCTCCTTTCCAATAGAAGCGGAGGAGGCGGAGATGAGCGGGACAAACATCCCCCCCACCTCCTTGCTTCCTCATTGCGGGCGGCCGCAGGTACGATGGGGTTCCTCGTTCCTGCGGTGTCACACATAGCGACGTGTGCTGCCTCAGGAACGACGAGCAACCTGCGTCCTGCAAAAGCAACGATATTTGGAAACTGGACAGCGTGTCAACGATCAACGATAAGGTGAGTATTTTTGATCGTTAGCAGTCGCTCGTACGTGTCACACGCAACGACGTAGCTAACAAGAACGGATGTGCGTCACGAATTCCATGACCCCCAATGACATCTCGTTAGCGATGTCGTTGCGTGTAAAGCGGCCTTTAGACCTTAGTGCCCCACCAGCAAGAACATGATGATTTCTGAACCTAACTTGTGGTCAAAGTCAATGGCAAAATTAAGAGGATGGCTCAGCATGATTTTGGATTTGCTCTGAATACAGTAATACAAGTCAATGATCCCAATATTGATCTATTCATTTTAAGTTTAGAGACAAAATTTGTGTTAGCCTAGTGGCCGCAAAGCTTCAAGTTCTCAATGTACTCTCTTGCTTAAAATCCTGATCACGGAAAACTTGTGTATTAAAATGTAGGGACCGTTTGTGTACAAAACCATTTTAGGGATGTTAGATAATAATAGAAAAGGAATGTTATTGCCCCACTTTAGCGCCGGTGTCCCTGTAGGGACGCCAACTTATCACTGCCCCGGCCAGGTCCCGTTCTCCCCTGCTGCAGCACAGCCTTCCTCGTGCTCTCCTGCCTTCCTCCCTTCCCATGCCCTGTACAGTGCACCTAAGTCACTTGCGTGCACGCCTACCCACCCTCCTCTAAAAGGTCCGGCGCACCATTTTCTGGAAATGTCTCTCAGCCTACAGCTGAAAGGCACTGTGTATTTAAGGCACCCTCCCATTGGGGGATGTGCCTGTGCAACATCCTCAGTTAGTCAGTCAGTCTCCAGTCAGCTAGCGAGTTGTTGTCAAGTTTTGAAGTCCTGTCCCTTTATCCATGTGTCCGTCACCTGTATCTGAGACTGTCTTCCCATACCTATCTGCCCCTGCTGTGCCCACCATACCTGTTTGTACCAGCCTACCTGTCTCCCTAAGACATTCCGCCTGTACCTGCATCTGTCTCCTGTCCTGGGGGTCAACTGCCACAGTCCAGGTCACTGCTCTGGGTGTGGTACCTCACGGTGGGTGCTTAATTAAGCCCCTCCCATTAAAGGGTAAGCTCGGGGTCCCCCTGTGGTCCAGTGGGTCTACTATTCCCACTTGCTGCACCTATACTGGCTGCGAGTGTTACACCCAGCTATCAACGGCAAAGGCTTCTTCATCTTGGCACTGAATGTTCTGGGCAGTAGGTTCCAAGTCTTTTCTTGTAAGGTGGGTGTCATCCTGGCCAGAACACTGGATGTAAATCTGCAACAGGTATTTCTGAAATTGTTTTGGATTTTACTGCATATAATTTGGATTTATAACACTTTTTTTATGCAATGTGTGAATGAGATTTGGTAACTTCTCATCCATTTATTTGTTCCACCCTAATTATCTGGAGAGCAAATCCACCGCACATCTGCCCCATGGTGAATATACCCTAATAATCCATTGGCTACCTCTGCTCTAAGAAGACTGGATGCTGGCATTGGATGAGTTAAGAGTGAAGCGATAGATTCATTCCTACCATGTGGAAATGCTAATGGGAAAATTGTAATGCCGAGCCGGGCACACGGTTCTTAATTAAATTACTCTGAAGAGGTAATCTATTTTTGATTGCTTGCGGAAACAGTAATCAGTTGCAGATCATGTCTGCTTTGTCTTTGGTGTAATATATAACCAATCAGTGAGCGTTGTGGCGCAGGATCGTGCATCAATAGAACTTGTTACAGCAGTAAATTGGATATTCCTAGCTTCTTATTACCTTATTACAAGTAATGTCATTAAACTTGAGGTAACTATAAATCAGTTACTTAGTTCTCATTGCTTGAGGAAGCCGATTCCTTAAAGAGGATGTAACTATTAATCAAAGGGCTCAATACTGAGCCATGGAGGGAAGTGAGTCTGTGACTCCATAGTACTATAGATCCAATATACGTTGGCAACAATGAAAGTCTTAAGGAGACTGCATGGCTCTATGCTGGATCTGAAACAGCAAAATCTCTTTATTCCATGGGCTCATAACACTTTTTGGCTATTTCGTCAGTATTGACTTTGCAAACCTACAAGGTCACCACTGACCACTAGGTGTCACGACGTGGACTAGGGAAGGTCTGGCCAAATACACACCTAAACAGTGGTAATGTGGCGCCCCAGGACCTGGTCGCCACAACAGCATTGCCCCTCCAAAGGGTTAATGCTGAGCCTGGAGGTAATTGGGGGAATCATTGGCCAGTAAGTTCAACATCCAACGCAGTTTCTCCCTCAGGCCAGCAGGGGGAGCTCTGAACCTGGAGTTCCAGGGAGCATTCCTTAAGTCTGACCTGAGGGAGGAGTTAGTGTTCAGTCTGTGAGGAGAGAGCAGAGAGAGCAGATGCAGAGTGTGCTGTCTTGTGAACTGGGGCTGGAGCTGGTTAGCTCAGTCCAGGGAGGCCAGAGCTGCAGAGAGGCAAAGAAGTAGACTTGGACATCGGAGTCTGTGGCCACCAGGGCCTAAAATATTCCCTGGTAGCTGAATCCGAAGGGCAGGAGAGCTGCAAGCACCTGGCCCCTAAACAACCTGAAGGTACAGCTGCAGCACCAGGGCCCGGTGTGGACTCCAGCAGAGAAGCACCAGAGAGGGCCTGCGCAGCCTACCACACAGGGAGAGGGACGTATCATCGGTCCCAGCAGCAAGAGGGCCATTGCTAATCCAGAGTGCAGGGTCCTATAACAGCAAAGAAAGAACAGGAGTAGGCCTCATACTCATCTGGCCAAAAAGATACCTCCGTTACTTCCAGGCCGCGCGGAGCCCTCGACCACCTGTAACGGTCTCCCAGGACTGGATTGTTCTCAAAGTAAAAGAGGAGAAGGTAAAGAGACTACTGTTTGTGACTGTTTCTTTCACTGCCTGTCGGCCCTGCACCGTATCATTCACACCAACATCACCATAGACACTTACAAGCACCAACTGTTGCCCCGGGGCACCGATACACCTGTGGGGAGCAGGACCATCCAAGCTGCCATTCCATCAGCCCCGGAGGCCCCATACAGCAGCGGCGGCTTAATAGCCGCAAACCACAGGTGGCGTCACGACAAATATAAACTTTAATCACCCCCAATACTGCAGCCATACTAATTGACCCCACCAGGGCACGGAGTCGGGCCCCGTTACCACTGACGTCCCCCGGACTAGTCCGGCCCGGCACTGGGTGTCCCCTAGCCCTGGGGTGGGCGACTCAGTAACACCACGACAAACAAGGAGTACACCGAAGACACTTTAACAATGGTAGTCCCTAGCACTAGTAAGAGGGAAGATGGACACCTCCTCTACTTACCTGCCTCTGTACCCTGCACTCCTAGCCAGTCCCGATACAGGTTCCTCACCTGTCGCTGTGTAGGAACCTGAAGACCTAAGATGACCCTACAATAGTCCTTGGCTAGGAAGTGGGCAGGTGAAGGACACTGAAGAAACACACCAGGAAAGGAAGACAGACAGGGAGAAAACACTGCAACAGACTTCTGCAGTCAGAACCAAGACTGCAACCACACCAGCAACTCAGCAAAGGGTTTCAGCAGCTCCTTCTACCTTCAAGACCAGCATCCAAATAACTCAAGAATAACTGGCACCTCCTGCTGGTATCAGAGAGTATATAAAGGGACTGGGAGAGGTCCCAAACCGGAAACACCTGAGCCGGCAATTGACCAGCTTGCTGGAAAGGATTAATGGCATTAACCCTACAACTGCCAAAGGAAAGGAAAACATGTTTAAATAGCAGAGTGTCACAGGGGAAGGTGAGACTCAGACCCAGAACCTGTCACTAAACTCCTATAGCAAAAAGACAACCGTGACACTAGGTGGCATCATATAGGTTTTTTTTTTTCACTGACAACTTCCCACTCTCCGAACAGGTTTAGTGGTTGTTATCTTAAAGGAAAACTATGAAAATATTACATTTCTCATAAATATCTGTTTCAATTGAAAATGGTTAACAAAACAATGTAGGAATGATTGGTCGAGTAAAGCGGGCTTTACACGCTACGATATATCTAACGAGATGTCGGCGGGGTCACGTCGTAAGTGACGCACATCTGGCATCGTTAGTGATATCGTAGCGTGTGACACCTATGAACGAGCAGAAATACTCACCTTCTCGTTCATCGTTGACACGTCGCTCATTTTCTAAAAATCGAACGTCCTGTTGTTCATTGTTCCCGAGGCAGCACACATCGCTCCGTGTGACACCCCGGGAACAATGAACACAGCTTACCTGCGGCCCGCCGGCAATGCTGAAGGAAGGAGGTGGGCGGGATGTTTACGTCCCGCTCATCTCCGCCCCTCCGCTTCGATGGGCCGGCCGCTGTGTGACATCGCTTTGACACTGAACGTCCCTCCCCCTTCAGGAAGTGGATGTTCGCCACCCACAGCGAGGTCGTTTGGGAGGTAAGTACGTGTGACGGGGGGTTACAACATTGTGCGACACAGGCAAGAAATTGCCCGTGACGCACAAACCATGGGGGCGGGTGTGATCGCAAATGCGATCGCACAATAAATTGTAACGTGTAAAGCAGCCTTTAGTCTTATACACAGAGGGGAATGGCCTTCATAGTAAAGATTATAATGGACCCTTCATTATGGCATTGTCTGGGGTTTGACACCTATGTGTCTGGTGTAATGCTTTTCCTCAACACACTTTTGTGTATTTAGGCCTCTGGTTTCAACTGTATATGGACATGACATCATCATTCATGACCATATCAGCCAGTCACTGCAGTTAGACATGATGTCACTAGGGTCATATAGCGGTTAAGGTCATGAGATGATGCTTCAGATGTCACATCATCATGCAAGATCCTATACAAAGAGCAACATAGGAGAGCAAAAAGAGCAAATAGAGCAGAATTGTCAACGATAGGCTTATAAAACCCCAATGATTATTATGTTGCTTCTTCAAGTGTTTTGCCTTTAAGAGGAAATGGCTTTCTCTGGTGTATTCTCCGCTCACTTTCCAAGAATGGCTATATGAACAGATGGAGTTTATAGAAGTCAGTGTCTGGTATCCCCACCTGCCCAATGTATACTCTGCAAACCCATAACTGCGATGACTAAACTATTCGGTGTAATCCCCGGCTCTGCAGCGCGCTGTGCTGCCTGTTTCCTGCAACATAAGCCGGCCGAGTCTAGACAGGGGTTGTTTCGCCTTGTAATATGAAATGGTAGAGGGACTGATTAAAGCCACATTTGTTGCAGAGCTAAGTGCCTCAACAGAAAAACAGAAATATCGGTAGCACGGCCAGAGAAATTCAATCTGCTTGTGGCGAGTGCAGTAAACTGAAATATTAGGACCAAGGCGATGAGCTCAGTTCAGACGCGCACTTTGGAGCGGATCGCATTACTCGATTAATGTCTGCCAACTTGTTTATGGCACAAAAAACTTATAGATTTAATAGCAGCTGTATTGGTTGCAAGCAAAAAGAACATTATACGCTTTTAGTGGAAAGTTCCATCTAAGAAATGGTAATTCTCAGAGCGCCAATGTGAAAAATAAGCCAGAAATTGTGTCCTGGGACTCGTGTTGACAAAAGATTTAATTCAGGAAACGGCTGGTATCAAGTTAAAGGAACATTGCACTGAATAATTCCTCTCGATTAATATACTCTATATAGTTTTCTGTTTAAATTATGTATTTTTTATATCAGTTATTATCATGTAACTAATATTGAAAATTTGACCTCTAGGTGGCGACATTGTTTTGCCTGAAAGGGGTTGTGGTAAGTTTGGAAATAAAAGTATGATATTAGAAACCATTTTTTTAGTTTAATGTGCTAAAAGGCTTTGATCTGCTGTAATTTCATCTACTCACAACACAGTCCTATGTCTTGCTATAGCAGAGATCTTCTCAATACTTGATTTATAGGCGTTATCGAAATTTGGAAACTATTCTCTATCCATGGAATAGGGAATAACTTCCTGATCCAGGGGTGGACATATCACTGGTACAGCCCGTGCATCCGCACAGGGACCCGAGAGGTTGGGGGCCCATTTCTAGCCCAGAGCAGGTGGAATAGTGCATTTTGATGAGCTCTTGGGCTGCAAAGGGCCCATATATTGTTCTTGCACAGGTGCCCTTCTCTGTCTTTGTCCGCCAGTGTCTTGATAACTTGGGGTGTCTGCTGGGAGTGAATGCGAATGGAGCAGTGGTCGATCACATCAGCTTCGTTCATTGTTTATGGGGCCGCTTGGATTAGCTGGCCTATGAGAGTGAATAGAGCAACAGTGCACATGATTGTCCATCAAAGATGAGTGCCCCAGCTGTTGGACGCCCTGTAATTGGGACATTATTCCCTATTCTATGGATAGGGGATAACTTCCAAAATAAGGACAATTCCTTTAAGGGCTCGCTCATGCTAGCATATAACTCGGATGAGTGCAATGCAAGAGAGAAAATAAGGTATTGCACTCAAACCAATGATATTCGATGAGGCAGTGCAATTTTTTTTCTCAGCTGTATTCGGCCTGAGGAAAAAAATTTCACTATGTTGAGAGTGGATACGTAAGGGTACATGCCCACAAACATGACCCGCTGCATCCTGGATACGGCGGGTATTAACCTGCAAGGCCGTGAGTCTCCTCCGCAGGAGACCGCAGTTGCTCATGCCCATGATCAGCCTATATAGCCTCAGCCCCCTGATGAAGCCAGTCATGGTGAAACATGTCGGGGAGGCTATTAGCTGAATGATTTTAGATATGCAGAGTAGGGCTTTCACCCTCATAAGCAATTTCAGGAACATTATCCAATAATTCGGTGCCGGTCTGCGGCTGGACACCTATTCAGTGAAGGGATTTGATTGCCCTGCAGGCTAATTTTAATGTTGTCCTTATTTGATTAATAAAGGTTGTTTATATTTAGGTCTTTAGTTAGGGTACCTCTAGTTTCC
Source organism: Anomaloglossus baeobatrachus (assembly GCF_048569485.1). Lineage (NCBI taxonomy): Eukaryota > Metazoa > Chordata > Amphibia > Anura > Aromobatidae > Anomaloglossus > Anomaloglossus baeobatrachus. The sequence continues at coordinate 128,178,689 of NC_134363.1, read as the reverse complement.
CTATGGGCAAATTGTGTTTGTTTGATTAACCCTACATTGATCGGGGTTATAAATTGAGGTGTTTGTGCATGATCAGGGTTTGGGGCGCTGCGGTCTCTCGCTGTGTTCTCCCTGTTGAACACTTGCAACTCTGTAGCAAAGAATTGAAATGCTGTGGCTCAGAGAGCCTCACCGCAGGTCAGTTTCCGCTGCAGGCAGTGCACACAGAGTGGGCATGGGATTTCTATAAATCCCATTTAATGTGATTGTACTGTACAACGCAGCGTTTTGGACTCAGCAGAAACACCCTGCGTCCAGAACGCTGTGAAGCCTGATCGTGGGTACGTGCCCTAAGTCTGAGGAGACCCAACTATTCCAGTCTATGGGTGTGAGAGAAAAAACGGATCCAACACGGACCATCCTAGTGACATCCGTTTTTTACGGATACATCACCATTCTGTAGGGTACGATGTTGTAAATGCTCCTGTAAATGATTGTTGATTAATAATAGCTGCTGAGAAAATCACACATTGTATATGGATGCTATACAGACGGTAGATGAAAAAACATGCACACTCGCATAGCACTTGCATGACGTATGGAATGTGAAATGGGTTTCACTCGTCCCACTTTTCTGGATGAGAATGGGACCGATTTGTTTTTATACACCATTGTGAGTGAACCTTAAACCAAGCATTGAGAATATTTCTGCTCTACCAAAACAGAGGGCTGTGGTACAATCACATGGAAATATAAAAAATATATATAGTTTTATGGAACAGATAAACAAGACCTTTTAGTTCAGTATACAAAAAAATTGTGAAAAGCGTTTTTTAACATCATAGTGCTGAGAAATGATCTTTTGAAGTTACAGGCCTGAAGCCTGAGGCTGTAGTACTGAGAGATGACAGGGATGAAAGGGTGTACTTGACCATTAGGCCATAGACAACATCTCCATGACATCTCCAATCAAAACAGGAAGTGCGGCCTATAACTGGCACAAGTACTGAAAGATGACAAGCCCCCTTGTGTATGCGGGAGAACGGGTGTACTTGGCCATTAGGCCATAGACAACATCTCGATGACAACACAATCAAAACAGGAAGTGAGGCCTACAACTGGCACAAGTAATGAGAGATGACAATCCCCCTTGTGTGTGAGGGAGAAAAGGTGTACTTGGCCATTAGGCCATAGATAACATCTCCATGACAACACAATCAAAACAGGAAGTGCGGCCTACAACTTTGGATCTGCAGATACCTCTGCATATAAGAAAGAGATTGAAATTTAGCTTTCACGTTTCTTATTTTTTTCATGCCGTCTTGAGTACATAGTACTAATTACTTGTGTTGGAGCACTAGCTGATGAATAAGTAACCATTCTGACTGGCCTCTTACTTGTGCAGGAGCCCTATTGAATCAAGATGCCAAAAAATTAACAACAGCACATTGGCTCTGATTTAATAATTGCATTTTTTCTTTTCTATGTGACTTTTTCCCTTTTTGTGCCTTATGGTATTTTTTGCGCCAAAATGGTGCATGCGGCTCATGAAAAGTGAAAAATTCTCTTTATCCTGTTTTGCGACCTTTTAGAGCGAAAAGTCACAAATTTCGCAAAAACAATTACACATAACATTTCTGTTGTACATAAAATCACTCCAGAGGTGGGACTAGCATATATTTGGGACTTTTTCGAAAAGTTGCCAATGAAAAATCAGGCAAAAACATCCGGATACCCTAACTATGTCCGCGATAGCAAACTAAAAACAAACACAGATTTTCAAAAAGGCACAAATTTTAAGAAAAATAAGCCACAAATGAAAAACAGCAAAAATGTGCCCAAAAAAGACACATATGCAATGATCATTTGGGCTGCATGTGTTACGTTATTTTCATATATTTAATATTTTTTAAGATATATTAAATTCTATAAGATAAGCAACAACAAAAAATCTTTAGTATCTGATCATTTTGTAATGATGGTTCTCCGGCGTCACACAGCCAGCAGACAGCACCCCATGTCAGAGCTAATATCACGGTGTCAGTGGTTATAACCTGACATGTGCACGACTTCACAAACTGTCAGAGCCTCGTCAAAAACAAATGTTTAATCAATATGGTGGCTTCAGAATCGTTCACTGACTAAGAAAAATATATCCAGACATCTACTGTGATGGCAGAAGCCTGTGCTCTAAGGGAACCTGTTAGGGTAAGAATTATTACACCTTTTACACCGATGTGTAACTGCACCATGTGGTGTCATATGATTTAGAGGTAAAGGGAACCATGTAAGACACCAGCACATGACTTTATATCAGACCCACAGCCACAGGGAACTCTTTGTGATGCTCCTGATCCCAGCGATTGAGAACATAATATATTTATATGATCCTAAAAATGAAGTAACATGACGGCCTATGACACTCCTGATGAGCACAGCAGAATATAGGAGGTGTCATGAGGAGTGTTTCCGAGACATTGTGGTCATCCTGATGTTGTCTTTGTGACGCCCTATTGTTTTCTGTTCCACAATGTATATCGGCACACCAGAACAGACTCCGCAGAGCCAATAAAAGCACCTGCACAAGGAATTATCCCTCCAGCGTTAGAGGCAATCCTCACAGCTAGAGCCTGCATGAAGGAGAGCTGGAGATGCGTAACTGTGTACTTCTTACACATGCTGTGGACTCCGTTTAGGATCGGTATGTTTGACAAAGAATGTTCATGGAGAATTTTTGTCTATTTATCAGATAGATAGATAGATAGATAGATAGATAGATAGATAGCCACTACACGGGCAAGTCGTAAGGCAGGATAGTTAAACATTCCAAGGTCAAGTGCCAGGAGATCACGTCAAGATTATTTGGATAGGCAGAGGAGCATTCAGGTCACGGTCAGGAGTCAGAATACCTGAAGGGTAGCGTATCTGAGGAGAGGGATGAGGCAAAACGATGGTCAAACAACGTCAGTGGTCAGGCAGTAAAAGATCAGTTCCCAAAACACAGATACAAGAGGCTAACAAACACAACTGAGCAGAAGACTAAAGCGGGGTTTACATGCTGCGACATCGCTAGCATCGGCTAGCGATGTCGAGCGCGATAGCACCCACCCCCGCCGTACGTGCGATATTGTGTGATCGCTGCCGTAGCGAACATTATCGCTACGGCAGCGTCACATGCACATACCTGCTCTGCGACGTCACTCTGGCCGGCGAACCGCCTCCTTTCTAAGGGGGCGGTTCGTTCGGCATCACAGCGACGTCACACGGCAGGTGTCCAATAGAAGCGGAGGGGCAGAGATGAGCGGGACGTAACATCCCGCCCGCCTCCTTCCTTCCCCATTGCCGGTAGAGGCAGGTAAGGAGATGTTCCTCACTCCTGCGGTGCCACACACAGCGATGTGTGGTGCCGCAGGAACGAGGAACAACATCGCTAATAAAAAGAAAACAACTTTTTGTTTCAGGACGACCTCTCCACGGCAAACGATTTTGACCGCTTTTGCGATCGTTTAAGGTCACTCATAAGTGTCACACACTGCGATATCGTTAATGACACCGGATGTGCGTCACAAACATCGTGAACCCGACGATAATTCATTAACAATATCGTAGCGTGTAAACCCCGCTTAAGACTAGCAGTGTTTTGGGACAGACTGCTCAGCTAAATAGCTGGGCAATCAAACCAAATAGGGCACGCCTGGAAAACCCAGAACCTCCCAGCCTCAGATTTAACAGCTGAGCTGTCCCTGAACACATCCACAGCTCAGCACGGGCCTGCACTAGATTGCACAACTGAGCTGTCAATCAGGATACTGACATCTTAGCATACCAGGAATCCACAGGGCAGCAAACAGTCACCTACTGTGTCAGAGATGTACAGGCGTAATTCGGACACAGATAGATAGGTACACCAAACAAAAATATAAACGCAACACTTTTGCTACCATTTTTCATGAGCTGAACTTTTTCTATGTACACAAAAAGGCTTTTTCTCTCAAATATTGTTTACAAATTTGTCTAAATCTGTGTTAGTGAGCATTTTTCTTTTGCTGAAATAAAACATTTACCTCGCAAGTGTAGCATATTAAGATGGTGATTAGAGAGTATGATGATTGCACAGGTGTGCCTTAGGCTGGCCACAATAAAAGGCCACTCTAAAATGTGCAATTTTATCAAACAGCACAATGCCACAGATGTCCCAAGTTTTGAGGGAGAGTGCAGTTGTCATGCTGACTGCAGGAATGTCCACCAGAGCTGTTGCCCATGAATTGAATGTTCACTTCTCGACCATAACCTGTCTCCAATGGCGTTTCAGAGAATTTGGTAATACATCCAACCAGTCTCTCAACCACAGATCAGTGTATCCACACCAGCCCAGGACCTCAACATTCAGCATCTTCACCTCCAAGATCATCTAAGACCAGCCACCTGGACAGCTACTGCAACAATTGGTTTAATAACCAAAAGGTTCTTCACAAACTGTGAGAAAACGTCCCGAGGAAGCTCGTCTGCTGCTCGTCGTCCTCATCAGGGTCTCCACCTGAATGCAGTTCATTGTCATAGCCAATTTGAGTGGGCAAATGCTCACATCCAGTTGCGTCTGCCACTTTGACCTTGGAGAGGTGTTCTCTTACCAGATGAATCCCGGGTTGCACTGTGCAGGGCAGTGAGCGGTTTGCTGATGTTAACATTGTGAATCGAGTGGCCCATGGTGGCGCTGGGGAAATGGTATGGGCAGTCGGTTTGTTATGGACAACGAACACAGGTGCATTTTATTTATGCTATTTTGAATGCATAGAGATACCGTGATGAGACCCTGAGGCCCGTTGTGTCATTCATCCACAACCATCACATCAGGTTGCAGCATGATAATACATGGCCCTATGTTGCAAGGATCTGTACAAATTCCTGGAAGCTAAAAACACGCATGACCAGCATACTCAGCAGACATGTCACCCATTGAGCATGTTTGGGATGCTCTGGATTGGTCTATACGACAGCGTGTTCCAGTTTCTGACAATATCCATCAGCTTTGCATAGTCATCGAAGAGGATCGGAGCAACATTCCACAGGCCACAATCAACAATTTGATGAACTGTATGTTGCGCTGGGTGAGACAAATGGTGGTCACATCAGATTCTGACTGGTTTTCTGACACCCCCTCTCCGGACCCCTCCAATACTCTAAAACTTTTAGAGGTGCCATTTATGGTGGCTGGCCTAAGGCACACCTGTGCAATAATCATGCTTTTTAATCAGCATCTTGATATGTCACACGTGTGTACATAGAAAAAGTCTTAGATCTTAGAGTTCAGCTCATGAAAAACCGGAGCAAAAGTGTTGTGTCTATATTTTTTTTGTTCAAGATAGATGGATGGATGGATGGATGGATGGATAGATAGATAGATAGATAGATAGATAGATAATAGATAGATAGATAGATAGATAATAGAGAGATAGATAGATAATAGATAGAGATATAGCTAGATAGATAGAGATATAGACAGATAGACAGACAAATAGACAGATGGACAGAAGAAATAAGTGTACAAATTAGGTAATAGTAAAGCTAGAGATCTAATATATAAAGCTGAATGTGTGTATGTATGTATGTATGGGTTAATAACTGCTGTTAACAAAATAGAATGTATTAACATTCCCGGGATAGAATGTATAAATAGAATGTATGAACGCCCAGGATAGTAACTGTCTCTCTGTTTCTCTCCCATTCTCTGTCTGTCCCCCCCTCTGTATATATCTCTCTGTCTCTCTCTCTCTCTCTTTGTCTGTCTGTCTCTTTCTCCGTCTGTCTCAATCTCTTTCCCTGTCTGTCTATCTCTGTCACTTTCCCTGTCTGTCTCTTTCGCTCTCTTTCCCTCTCTTTCCCTGTCTGTCTGTTTCCCTGTGTCTGTCTCTGTCTCTTTGTCTGTGTCTGTCTCTTTACCTGTCTCTCTCTTTCCCTCTCTTTCCGTCTGTCTCTTTCCCTGTCAGTCTGTCTCTTTCCCTGTCAGTCTGTCTCTTTGTTTCTGTCTCTTACCCTGTCTGTGTCTGCCTCTATCACTGTCTGTGTCTGTCTCTTTCCCTGGCTGCATTGTGACATGCCAATATTCCATTTAAGGGCGTGGCTACGCATTCTTCTGAAGTTCTGGCTGCACTGTGGCTCCCAGCTCCATTCGCTTTAATGGAGGCAGGTTTTTTGGTGAATAACTGTAAAGAGCGGGGTTAAAATTTCCCCTCAAAACATAGCCTATGACGCTCTCGGGGTCCAGAAGTGTGAGTGTGCAAAATTTTGTGGCTGTAGCTGCGACGGTACAGATGCCAATCCCGGACATACATACACACATACACACACACATACACACATTCAGCTTTATATATTAGATGTGTGTGTGTGTCCGGGATTGGCATCTGCACTGTCGCAGTTACAGCCACAAAATTTTGCACACTCACACTTCTGGACCCCGAGTGCATCATATGCGATGTTTTAAGGGGAAATTTTAACCCCGCACTTTACTGTTATTCACCAAAAAACCTGCCTCCATTAAAGCAAATGGAGCTGGGAGCCACAGTGCAGCCAGAACTTCAGAAGAATGCACAGCCACGCCCTTAAATGGAATGTTGGCGTGTCACAATACAGCCAGGGAAAGAGACAGACACAGACAGGGAAAGAAACAGACATGACAGGGTAAGAGACATACACAAAGAGACAGACACAAAGAGACAGACTGACAGGGAAAGAGACAGACAGGGAAAGAGAGAGACAGGTTAAGAGACAGACACAGACAGGAAAAGAGACAGACACAGACAAAGAGACAGACACAGGGAAACAGACAGACAGGGAAAGAGAGGGAAAGAGACAGACAGGGTAAGAGACAGACAAAGACAGGTAAAGAGACAGACAAAGAGACAGACATAGGAAAAGAGACAGAGGGAAAGAGACAGACAGGCAGAGAGAGGGAAAGAGACAGACAGGGAAAGAGAGGGAAAGAGACAGACAGGGAAAGAGACAGAGATAGATAGACAGACAGGCAAAGAGACAGAGATAGATAGACAGACAGGGAAAGAGATTGAGACAGACGGAGAAAGAGACAGAGACAGTCAGAGACAGACAGGGAAAGAGACAGACAGACAAAGAGAGAGCGACAGAGAGATTTATACAGAGGGGGAGACAGACAGAATGGGAGAGAAACAGAGAGACAGTTACTATCCCAGGCAGCGCCGGGTGCTATGTTGTGAGGCGAAATTTTAACCCCGCGCGTTCCAATTTACCAATCAATTTTGCCCCTATCTACATAATGGGGAAAAAGTGAAACGAAAAGTGTTGGGGGCAAATTGACAGCTGCCAGATGTGAACAAGGGAGACTTAAAGAATGAGAGCGATGGCACCAAAGAGTATATGCCGTACAGTTGCTAAGGTGGGGCCCCGACATGGGATACTCACCACACTCGGGGATATGAACACACACACAAAATGCGCCACACACTACCACGCACTTGAACACATATACCACCCTCAGCACATTTCACCATGTGAAACAATTTAATAATTACTTTTCTATCTATTTGTTTTGTGGTTTTTGTGTGCAGAATAAATTTTTGTTAATACATTCTATTTTGTTAACAGCAGTTATTATCCCGGGCGAAGCCGGGTAGTACAGCTAGTCTAATATATAAAGCTGAATGTGTGTATGTGTGTGTGTATGTATGTCCGGGATTGGCATCTGCACCGTCGCAGCTACAGCCACAAAATTTTGCACACTCACACATCTGGACCCCAAGAGCGTCATAGGCTATGTTGTGAGGCGAAATGTTAACCCTGCGCGTTCCAATTTACCAATCAATTTTGCCCCTATCTACATAATGGTGGAAAAGTGAAACGAAAAGTGTATCCGCACCGTCGCATTTACAATCACGAAATTTTGCACAGACACCTCATGTGACCCAGGGAACGTCGTAGACTATGTTTTGACAGGAAAATGTAACCCCGCGCTTTAGTTACTCTCCAAAAAACATGCCTTCATTAAAGTAAATGGAGCCTGGAAATACAGGTTATTAGTAGCAGCTGTGAGTGGTTGCTATAGGAACAAAAGACATTCATAGTATAAGAAGCTTATATGTGAGGTAATAAGATGTCGGTGGGGAGACGGATAGAGAGAGACAGACAGGGAAAGGCACAGAGAGATAGAGACATACAGGGAAAGAGACAGACAGAGACAAACGATGAAAGAGAGAGACAGAGACAGACAGTGAAAAAGACAGACAGAGACAGACGGTGAAAAAGACAGACAGAGACAGATGGTGAAAAAGACAGACAGAGACAGACGGGGAAAGAGACAGACAGAGACAGACGGTGAAAAAGACAGACAGAGACAGACGGGGAAAGAGACAGACAGAGACAGACCTGGAAAGAGACAGACCTGGAAAGAGACAGACCTGGAAAGAGACAGACGGGGAAAGAGACAGATGGGGAAAGAGACTGACAGACATGCAGACAGGGACAGAGACAGGCAGACAGGGAAGAAGGAGACAGCCAGAGAGACAGACAAAGATAGATGGGGAAAGACACAGACCTTCATAGAGACAGACGGGGAAAGAGACAGAGAAATAGAGACAGACAAAGACAGGCAGACACGGAAAGAGACAGACAGGAAAAGACACAGACAAAGAGATGGGGAGACAGACCTGGAAAGAGACAGATGGGGAAAGAAACAAAGAGACAGAGACAGGCAGACGAGGAAAGAAGCAGACGAGGAAAGAGGCACACCTGGAAAGAGGCAGACCTGGAAAGAGACAGCCCTAGAAAGAGACAGACCTGGACAGAGACAGACGGATCACATTAATTGGCCAATTTAGTTAAATCTGTGTGGAATATCTGTGGTGTTGAAATATATGCTGTGAAATGCTTCTATTAGCTTAGATTTTGCCTTTTAATAATTACATTTATATCTATTTGTTTTGTGTTTTTTTGTGTGCAGAATACATTTTTGTTAATACATTCTATTTTGTTAACAGCAGTTATTAACCCGGGCGAAGCCGGGCAGTACAGCTAGTCTAATATATATCAAACATCAGATCTAAATATATAAAAGAGAAGTATATATATATACAGTATAGATATATATATATATATATATATATATATATATATATATATATATATATATATATATATATATATATAATTGCCTTATTCTGTCTGTCTTTCTGTCTTGCTCCAAAATGACGTCATTATAGTGACAACCGTCGCCAGACCGCACGCGCTAAAGAGCCTGCGACCAACAGCTCAGCTAACTGAACAGCCCGAACTACGGGCTGACAGGACGACGCCCAACACTTTTCCCCGCACTCACACGGAGCTCCGAATCCCCGTTGAGTGCTGCACCCTCGGGAGCCCACACCGGCAACCCAGCTGACACATACCCACCGCTCACCTCCGTCCCCTGCACACATTACCCCACTCGGCTCCACCCCCCCGCACTCCGCCGCCCACATGTATACACTGAACACACACACACATACACACACGAATAGTCACCTGTCCCCAGCCATGCAGTCCCCAGCACTGACGTCCTCAGTGCCAAGGCCCCGCTCGGCTCGACCCTCCACCCCGCACTCCGCCCTCCGCAGACATTTTCCCGCTTGGGTCTGCCCCCTTGCACTCCGCCCTCCGCATGTATACACTGAACATACACACACGTACACACATGAATAGTCACCTGTCCCCAGCCATGCAGTCCCCAGCACTGACGTCCTCAGCGCCATGGCCCCGCTCAGCTCCTCCCCTCCCGAACTTCGCCCCCCGCACACATTACCCCGCAGGATGGGGCACATGTCAGGATGGTGGCTGCAACCAATAAACAATTATAAGAATACTAAATTAAACCTAACCCATCCAGTCCATTCATTACATTATTATTCAATCTGCTAACCTACATACACATTCTAGACTACCCGATACGTTAGAATCGGGCCACCTTTTAGTATATATATATGTGTGTATGTATATATACATATAATGTGTGTGACATGTATAGATAGATAGAATTGCTCTGTAAAGATGTATAATTATTTGGCTTTAAAGCACCTTTTTGGAGAATGTGAGCGGCTTTAATTGATCCAGGTGAAGAATTATCCATTCTTACTTATTCCTGGAGGAACTCCCATTCGTCATTGATTTAAATGGAACATTTCCTTGAATAGCTGCTGAACAGCCTCCATCGTTGTCACTAATTTCCTTTCAGGCGTCAGCCGTGGGTATTATTTTTTTTTCCATAAGAAAATCCATTATGTGACGTTCCAGAAAAACAGAACTTAATGGAGGCCTCAAAACAAACCTGCTAATTAAAGCTTCTCTCGCTGGGTGTCCATTCTCTGCTCCCTGCAGGGGGCGCTATGGGAGCCAGAAGAGCAGAAAGATGCCCATGCTGGGCATGTGATGCACACAGGGAACCTCTGACATTCCACACCCTCTAACCTGCCAATCATACTCCAGAAACCCGAACTGCTAGCCAAATATTAGGAACACAACACAAATGACCAAACACAGGTCACTCCATATGCGGAGGGCCGCTCTGTGGTTCATAAAGAACAGAGGAAGTTCAGGATTTCAATAATTAAAAGAAGCCATTTGTGACACCACCGGGGTCTGACCTTCAATTAACTTTGCTTTTTGATGCCTCAATTACTTCTGACTGCTGTGAAATCTTTAATAAACTATGTGGGGGATGAGAGGAGTTGCAGTCCTTGAGCAGCCGAGCTGTCAGTCATATATCAACTTCTATCAATATTTCTTGCAGTGGATGGGGCCAGGACGGAGATCTCATATCCCCCCAAATTACGTCTCTTCTATAAAGGTGTGAAAAATTCTTTGTCTATTTCTGGGAAATCTGGGTCGCAATCAACATGGGTGCCAGGGCTGCTCTAACCTTAATAAAGGACAGACAGTGCAGCTGTCCTTGCCATGTGTCACATTATGATGACATGCACCTCAGATCAGTGAAAAGGCTAAGCCAAGTGGAGGGAGTATTTATAAGTGCTTGGAGGGCACATCATGTGGCACGGACTCTAGAGGGCATCTCATGCACTGTATCCGGGCACTGGTGGCCGCCAGTGTAAAAGGCAATCTGAGAACAAGGCACTACAAAGAGTCTTCACTCTTGATGGTATCTATAGTTAATATTGTGAGGGTCTTTGTAGAAAGTACTATGGAAGATACCCTGGGGGCATGTGTACTAAGTACTCCTTTGGGCAATCTGTAGAAAGTGATCTTATGGACATCTGTGTCAAATAGTATGGAGGGCAACAGTGGCAGGTACTTTGGAGGGCAGCAGTGGCAGGTTCTCTGGAGGGCAAAAGTGGCAGGTACTCTGGAGGATAGGTACTCTGGGGGGCAGGAGAGGCAGGTACTCTGAAGGGCAGGAGAGGTAGGTACTGTGGAGGACAGGAAAGGCAGGTACTCTGGAGGGCAGCAGAGGCAGGTACTCTGGAGGGCAGGAGAGGCCGTTACTCTGGAGGGCAGCAGAGGCAGGTTCTCTGGAGGGCAGGAGAGGCCGTTACTCTGGAGAGCTGCAGAGGCAGGTGCTCTGGAGTGCAGCAGAGGCAGGTACTGTGGAGGACAGAAAAGGCAGGTACTCTGGAGGGCAGGAGAGGCCGTTACTCTGGAGGGCAGCAGAGGCAGGTTCTCTGGAGGGCAGGAGAGGCCGTTACTCTGGAGAGCCACAGAGGCAGGTACTCTGGAGGGAAGCAGAGGCAGGTGCTCTGGAGGGCAACAGAGGCAGGTACTCTGGAGGGAAGCAGAGACAGGTGATCTGGAGGGCAACAGAGGCAGGTACTCTCAAGGGCAGGAGAGGCAGGTACTCTGGAGGGCAGGAGAGGCCATTACTCTGGAGGACAGGACAGTCAGGTACTCTGGAGGGCAACAGAGGCAGGTACTCTGGAGGGCAACAGAGGAAGGTACTCTGGAGGGCAACAGTGGCAGAAACTCTGGAGGGTAGCAGTGACAAGTACTCCGGAGGGCAACAGTGGCAGGTACTCTGGAGGACAGGAGAGGCAGGTTCTCTGGAAGGCAGCAATGCCAGTTACTCCAGAGGACATTAGTGTCGGATGCTCTGAATGTAATCACACACTATTGGGGACTTCTGAGGCTGAGACATTTAAGCGGAATATGTAGCATACTTTTTTGAGACATTTACAACAGATTTTGTTGAAGGACACACAATTATTAATGTAAAAATAGGCAATGAAAGGAAATTTTGCTACATACCATGCTAAGTTTATTTTATAGCCCTCACTACAGAGGTGGCATGATTTACCTTTCAATTCAGCTTGACAAAATGAGAAAGGTAAAATGTCAAGCTCTGGTAGAAAAAAAGCAAAAAAACAATTTCCCTATAATCTGGCGAGGTATGTTAATACTTCATGACCCCAAATCATCAAATCCTGCAAAAATATTTGAAAAGTTGCATTTTTTGTGCAACATGAGAATGAGCAAGAATTTTGCAATTTTTGATGTTTTCTTGCCAGTTATAACAAGCTCAGCCAAAAATGGTGGAGGCATTGCGTACCTTATGCCACAAATATTATTCAAGTTATATCACAGGATATGTATTGACATAACAGGGGCTCCTAGGCTGTCCCTCAGAATCGAGACCCTGCGCTGTCCCTTATCTCAGAGGTAGGCTTGATGGTAGCCAGGTCCGAGCCCCCAGCATGACCTTGACTCCTGTTCAAGCCCTGATCTTAGTCCCCTCTCCCCCACCCTTAGGGCGGGCTGGAAACACAGTAGCAAAACCCCACAAGCGACACAGACAAAGGAGAACCAAAACTCATACAAACTACACTCAAACACAAAGGAGAGACAATATGTGTAAAATGGAATAAAGAAAAGGGAAGGAAGTAAACACACAACGGGGGAACTTCCACACCACTCAAAATTGCAACTACAGGTCACCATAAACCAGAATCGCTGGAGCTAAGCTGAAGCTATTATCGACGCGTACCGCAAGAAACCAGTACCTTAAATATGAAGGAGATAGCTACATGTGGCAATTAGCAACCTGAGCTCCTAGTTCCTGCTCACCAGGCTGCAGAAATTAACTCCTTCAGGGCTGAAGACCAGTGAACCTGAATTAGCCAATGCCCGGCTCTTTCTGAACAACTCTGAAGCATCAGGTTGCTTGTCAGTGTGAACAGAGTCTGACGCCACTGTGCTACCAAGTGCGTACAGTGCGGAACATCGCATGATAGTTGTTGGCTAGACTAAGATTTGTGGTGAGGCAAATAGAGGCTCTCTCCAAGTTTAAGACACATCTGATTCATTAAGAAACATTTTCCTTTTAATGAGTCAATACCGTCTTACTCTAACACGACACCTCATCAAAACAGGTGTGACCATCGTGATGAATCAGGACCTCTGCGTCTATATGCTGCCACTCAATAGCTACGATGTGATCTGCATCCTTAGTTGAGTTTTGCCAATAACATTTGCCAACTAATGTTAGTGGGTCAAGTGGCAGTGGCCACTCATAACCAAGGGTAAGTTACAAAGACCTTGATGGGCTCCATTACAACCATCATAGTGCTTGGCACTGGAGTCCTTACAAACACCTAACAGCTATTTTAAAACCTATATGCATGCTCTGTGCAGACACTAATGCAGCAGGGGTATCAGGGGGAGATGTGAGGACGAGCAACCACAGAGCTAACAATCAAGCAACGGAATTGTGAATGGAAATACCAAAACAGTTAAGAAGTTTCAGTTGCTCAACTACTTATTTACATTCGAACTATATAATGAAGCAAAGCTCCGTGCTCCAGTTTTAGAAGCATGAAACAAGCTGGAAGTTACTGCTTTTCAATTTCCTCTCTCCTTATCTCTCATATTAGTAACACAGAGAAAAAAGTCAAAGAGTAATGAAAGATCAGAGAGGAAATTACAAAAATATCAGCAAAAGAGACTATATCATTCCTACCGGAAACAAGGAGTACAAGCTGACGAACACACCAGCGGAATAAACAATGATGTGATAAGAGATGAAGTTAGCAGAGCTTAGTTTGCCACAAGAAACAGAGCTAAGGATGTCAGCTCCTTGTGATATTATGGAAAGATATATATATAGATAGATAGATAGATGATAGATAGATATATAGCTAGATAGATAGATAGATATCTAGATAGATAGATAGATAGAGAGATAGATGTGTGGGTGCAATCAGTACCATAATTTGAATCTCATGGATCCCAATGCAAAAGCTTCAACGGGTCCCCCAATTATTGCAAGTCTTTAATAGCATTGGTCTTTTTATAAGTTAAACGGATTTTGGGGCTTCCAAGGATCTAGGGCCTGGGTGCGATTGCAACCCCTGCACCTATTGTTGTTACACCCCTGGGTATAATCCTAGTAACTGAACCCCCTTAGAGAAATCCACAAAAATAGAAATTTGTCGAGAAGGAAGTTATTAACCCATTTGACCTGGAAAGTAGGGCTTTTTATAGCATTGAAAAAAACATAGCCTCCAGGCATGAAATGTTGCATGGGATAATAAAGTCCCCATGTATTTTTATGAAGTGCTGCCTGTTTTGGGAATTTCGAGATGAATAAATGGATAGTTGTCAGTGTTGAGTGGTTGTGACCAGCTGCCTACTGTAGATGAAAGCTTGGCTAACTTTAAAAGTTTTCGCAGGACATATGTGTCTGGTAATTGATATGTCTTCTGGTCTCTGACATGGAATGTAAAATCAAATAGTTTTTCACACTTCAGAGTTTTATTTTTACACTAGTCACAAAGCCCCGAGATGGAAACTGCTGAGAGTTCCTTCCATGATGAGCTGCCAAAATCCAAAACAAAAACCTTTTATTATAGTTTTGTTTGTTAGGATGGAAGAAACTAGATGTATCTGCAACTTCAGCTTTTATACTGAAAGTAAGGGTTGAGGGATGCGGAGAATATGAACAACTCTCACAATCAGCTTCATCAGTCAGAAGATTTTTCTGATGGACCTAACCTATTTAATGGACTTTTCTGATGGACCTAACCTATTTCATTTATTAAATGACTAGTCGTTCCTTTGAATGGGTGTCATATGGTACTACATTTTCCCTGTAGAAGTCTTGCAGGAAAAAAATTATAGTCAGATGATGTTACTGGAGTTAGTGCAAATCCATTTGCAAGACCCGGTCCATCAGCCACATCAATAATCTGTGATCACTGCATGGGAGCCGTGAAAACTGGCTGTTACCTGGTTGCAACCACGGTTCTTCTTTTGTTTAGCCGCCCTGGCACAATGTCATCATTGCAGCGTGACACACATGTAACGTTGCTAAACCAGAGGAGAGCTGCAGATGCGATCAGGTCGTACACGGTTCTCCCCAATCCAATCCTACAAACTCATTCTTCTGGCAAATGGACTAGGTTGTTCGAATTGTTTTGTACCAACTTTTGGGCTACCAAAAGCGATAACAATAAAAGTAGATTAGGGAAACTATACCTCCTATAATAAGATGACTGTTATGCTTGCAGGGTGAGCACTGTATTAGTGGGTCCACTGGACCGAAGGTACCGTTCACTTGCCTGAAGGATCTAACTAGACAGCCGCTGAGTCTTTACTACCACCACTGGAGGTGGCAGCAGGCACACACGCTGGTAAGCAGCTGGCAGAGGGCAGCCCCAAGGGATCTGCAGTACCCTGGCAGCTGGCACCATGGACACAATATAGTCTCTGGTAGTACAGACAGCAACAGCAGGTGGAGTCGTGGATCCATCTGGGATGGATGGACTAACGACCGGCATGGATACTTGCAGTGGTGAGTATTCTGGTACCTGGACGGCGTGGGTGGTAGCAGCAGGACAGGAAACTGGCACAGCACTGAAATATAGATGAGTGTCAGCAGCAGAACTCAGCACAATGACAGCAGCACAATGGGACCTGAGAACTAGCACCGTAGGAAACTTGTTGCCCAGGCACCTTCCTTAAGGGGAAGTTGCCTTAAATATCTGAAACCTCTCAGCTGACCTGAGAGGCACTTCTGGGTCAGGATGCACTGGCCTTTTAATAAAAGGGTACGTAGCCACGTGCACACTTCAGGCAGTACTAGAAAGCCTGTGAAGTGTACACAGGCTCTGGGAGACAGGAGCATGAACTAGGGATGGGGCAGCCACCACATCATGGCTAGACTGGTGAGAGAACCGGCGTCCCCACTGATGGAGGAGGGCAGGACAGTACAGGATGGCCTGACTACTTTCTAAAAAGAGGTTGTTATTTGTTATTGGTTGGCATAATTGAAATATATATTTTTTTTAAATTAAGCACTTGGTTCAGGACATATGACCTGCATATAGAAGGTGGGAGAAGGGGGCACCAAAATTAAGCAAAATCAGTAAGTTTAAAAAGTTGAAGTACAAATCACAAGTTTTGCAAAGTTGATTGGCTTTAGGAGTAATAGAAATGATATTGTAAGTCCCAATAGTAACAAGGACGGAGGTGATTTTGCTACAAAACCACACAAAAACGTGCACGGGAATTGATTTTTGTAGCCATGAAAGCAGTAAAACCAGAAGATTAGAAAAATAGGAATGTGTGAGATATAAAGAATAACGCCTGCAGTGTCCATGTGACCGGCATCATAGCGCTTGGCAGTTTACGTGCGCCCGTTGTGGGACAGAAAATGTTTGTGCCTGACATAGGGATGTGGTGTGGAAAGGGGCCGTACCCCGTGATGTCAGTCAGATGTCAGGTTCTGCAGCAGACGTGCTGTGCATGATAATTCAGCTGGAGGAGGAGGTGACATCATCTCCACTGCACCAGACTGCAGTATCAACAAAACAAAGCCGCTCACAGAAATACAACTAGATGTTTGCACTGAGCCTCGCTTTATGGCCATTCGCCCATCAATCTCTCAGATGGGTTCACTAGGAAGCACCTAATGGGCCAATATCTGCATGTAGACACTGGACATTAGTCAGACAAGCTGAATTTTACACATGTAGCTGAGATCATTTATTTGTTTATAGATTTTTTACATTCTGTTACATTTTTTACTTAATATATTTATCTGATCATTCTATGAATAATATAACAAAAAGGCATATTGCAGGTTCTCATTATAGTCATTTTTCTGCAATTTCCCTTTTTCTCTCTCTCTTATAATCATAGTAATTAAACAGGTTTCAATTATCGATTTTATAATGGTTTAATTTATTTTCTGTTTTTGGAAATGTTAGTAAACAAAAACATATCATTGCTCTATCATTACTATTCTAAAGGAGTATTCCGACAGGAAAAAGTGACACTTATCTACTGGATAGGTGATAACTTTTAATGGGGTCCGACTGCAGGAAACTTATCGGTGGAGTTCTAACTCCTGGAAACTTATCGGTGGGGGCTGACTGCTCAAAACTTATTGGTAGTTTTCCAACTGCTGGAAACCTATCGGTGAGAGGGTTTGACTGCTGGAAACTTAATGGTGGGGGTCCGATTACTGGAAAATTATTGGTGGGGTCTGACTACTGGAAACATATCGGTAGGTTTCCAACTGCTGGAACCTTATCAGTGGGGTCCAACAGCTGGAAACTTATCGGTGGGGTCCGAATACTGGAAACTTATCGGTGGAGGTCTGACTGCTGGAAACTTAATAGTGGGGCCCGACTGCTGTAAAATTATCGATGGGGTGCAACTACTGGAAACTTATCAGTAGCTTTCCAACTGTTGGAACCTTATCGGTAGGTTTCCAACTGCTGGAACCTTATCAGTGGGGTCCGACTGTTGGAAACTTATCGGTGGGGTCCGAATACTGGAAACCTATCGGTAGGTTTCCAACTGCTGGAACCTTATCAGTAGGTAGGTTTCCAACTACTGGAAACTTATTGGTAATTTTCCAACTGCTGGAAACTTATCGGTGGGGGTCTGACTCCTGGGAATAGACAGTGCACTTGCTCAACTACCTTGCCATTTGATGTTTTTGTATTGGACTGACAGAGAACTGTACTTGACTATGCACAGTATCATCTGTATTGAAGAAATGCAAAGTATCATCTGTACGGAGAAATGCACAGTATCGTCTGTATAGAGAAATGCATAGTATCATCTGTATGGAGAAATGCACAGTATCATCTGTATAGAGAAATGCACACTATCATCTGTACGGAGAAATGCACAGTATCATCTGTATAGAGAAATGCACAGTATCATCTGAATTGGAGAAATGTACAGTATCATCTGAATTGATGAAATGCACAGTATCACCTGCATGGAGAAATGCACAGTATCACCTGTATGGAGAAATGCACAGTATCAACTGTATGGAGAAATGCACAGTATCATTTGTATAGAAAAATGCACAGTATCATCTGTATGGAAAAAATGCACAGTAAAACCTGTAAATTTAGAACTTTTAATAGTGGAATATCATCTGTTCCTCTTTGGATTCTCTGTATCTGATGTCTTCCTATTAACATGTATGTCATATATGCTCAGTGTCGTATTCTATATAAAAGTATTATTCTCGATACCTATTTACATTGTGCATCTAGCAGTAGATACACAGTACAGTGTTCCTGATCTGGCATTCTGGGTGTTTTTCAATGTTTCTGTTCAGTTCCATATACAGTCAAATGCCCGGTATCACTATCCGATAGTAACCACTTTGTCCTCTGTACTCGAGCCATCTGGTGTTATTCTGTATACTCTATATGGATCATCTGTCTTCATTGCGAGAGATCAATATATATTCTTATTGAATATACTGTATATTGATATATGCACAATAACACTTCTTTTTTCCTATGTGCTAGAGATCAATATCTATTGATGATTTAGATGTATTATTACTGCTTCAGCCATGTTGTATGGTCACATATTTGCAGGGTAAATCATCTTTTTTTCCTACAGCTTTCACCTGTTGGAATATAAACACATAAAGAACATATAAACATTGTGCTGCCTTTCACTCTCTCTAGATAACCAGTTTAGAATGTCGATTCTGGAACGTTTGGAGCAGATGGAGAGGAGAATGGCTGAGATGACGGGTTCCCAGCAGCACAAGCAAAGTGTGGGCGGAGGCAATGGAGGCGGAGCCAACAGTGGGGGGAGCCAAGCACAGGTACAATGCCTAAATATAAAGTGTACTGGAATAGGGTTAAACCTCAGGACAGAGCAACAATGTTTTTTTCTCTATAATTTATATATAGGTTTCTTTTGTGCTGATTATTGCTAAATAATCGATTATCACATATGGAAAATTATAATTCCACTATAATATTGCCCCTATATACAGGAACATAACTGCTATAATACTGCCCCCTATGTACAAGAATATAACTACTATAATACTGCCCCCTATGTACAAGAATATAACTAGCATAATACTGCCCCCTATGTACAGTAGTATAATTTCTACAGTTCTGCTCATATTCAAAAGCAATATAGGTCTAAAATACTATCACCTATATACATGGATATAACCACTATAATAATGAAATATATGAACAAGAATATAACTACTATAATACTGCTCCTATGTACAAGAATATAACTACTATAATACTGCTCCTATGTACAAGAATATAATTACTATAATACTGCCCCTATGTACAAGAATATAATTACTATAATACTGCCCCTATGTACAAGAATATAACTACTATAATACTGCCCCTATGTACAGGAATATAACTACTATAATACTGCCCCTATGTACAATAATAATAACTACTATAATACTGCCCCTATGTACAAGAATATAACTACTATAATATTGCCCCTATGTACAAGAATATAACTATTATAATACTGCCCCGTATGTACAAGAATATAACTACTATAATATTGCCCCTATGTACAATAATAATAACTACTATAATACTGCACCTATGTACAAGAATATAACTACTATAATATTGCCCCTATGTACAAGAATATAACTATTATAATACTGCCCCCTATGTACAAGAATATAACTACTATAATACTGGCCCTATGTACAAGAATATAACTACTATAATATTGCCCCTATGTACAAGAATATAACTACTATAATACTGATCCTATGTACAAGAATATAACTACTATAATACTGCCCTTTATGTGCAAGAATATAATTACTATAATACTGCTCCTATGTACAAGAATATAACTACTATAATACTGCCCTTTATGTACCAGAATATAACTACTATAATACTGCCCCCTATGTGCAAGAATATAACTACTATAATACTGCCCCTATGTACAAGAATATAACTACTATAATACTGCCCCTATGTACAAGAATATAACTACTATAATACTTCCCCTATGTACAAGAATATAACTATTATAATACTGCTCCTATGTACAAGAATATAACTACTATAATACTGCCCCTATGTACAAGAATATAACTACTATAATACTGCCCCTATGTACATGAATATAACTACTATAATACTTCCCCTATGTACAAGACTATAACTACTATAATACTGCTCCTATGTACAAGAATTTAACTACTATAATACTGCCCCTATGAACAAGAATATAACTACTATAATACTGCCCTTTATGCACAAGAATATAATTACTATAATACTGCCCCTATGTACAAGAATATAACTAATATAATACTGCTCCTATATACAAGAATATAACTACTATAATACTGCCCCCTATGTACAAGAATAAAACTACTATAATACTGCTCCTATGTACAAGAATATAACTACTATAATACTGCTCCTATGTACAAGAATATAACTACTATAATACTTCCCTTTATGTACAAGAATATAATTACTATAATACTGCTCCTATATACAAGAATATAACTAATATAATACTGCTCCTATGTACTAAAATATAATTACTATTAAAGGGCCATTTACACGCAACATCGCTAATGATATATTGTCGGGGTCACGATGTTTGTGACGCACATCCGGCGCCGTTAACGACATCGCAGTGTGTGACACCTATGAGCGACCTTAAACGATCGCAAAAGAGGCAAAAATCGTTGGTCTGTGAGAGGTCGTTCACTTACCAAAAATGGTTGTCTGGTCAGTAGCGATGTTGTTCCTCGTACCTGCGGCCGCCCGCAATGAGAAAGGAAGGAGGTGGGCGGGATGTTCGTCCCGCTCATCTCCGCCCCTCCTCTGCTATTGGGCGGCCGCTTAGTGACGCCGCTGAGACGCCGAACGCACCTCCCCCTTGAAGGAGGGATTGTTTGGTGTCTCCAGCGACGTCGCATAGCAGGTATGTGCATGTGATGCTGCCGTAGCGATAGTGTTCGCTACGGCAGCAATCACCACATATCACTCCAACGACGGGTGCGGGTGCTAACGCTCGCGACATCGCTAGCAATCGCTAGCGATGTCGCAGCGTGTAAAGCACCCTTAAAACTGCCCTCTATGTACAAGAATATATTTACTATAATACTACCTCCTATGTACAAGAATATAACTGCTATAATGATGCTCCTATGTACAAGAATCTAACTACTATAATACTGCTACTATGTACAAGAATATAATTACTATAATACTGTCCCCTATGTACAAGAATATAACTACTATAATACTGCCCCTATGTACAAGAATATAACTACTATAGGACTGCTCCAAATGTACAAGAATATAATTACTATAATACTGCCCCAAATGTACAAGAATATAACTACTATAATACTGCTCCTATGTATAAGAATATAATTACTATAATACTGCCCCAAATGTACAAGAATATAACTACTATAATACTACCCCTATGTACAAGAATAGAACTCCAATAATACTGCTCCCTCTGCATAAGAATATGACTACTATAATACTTCTACCTATAGGTAAGAATAAAATTCCTGTAATGTGGTTATATTAGAATAAGAATATGGGTCTGTATTTCTTTGGTTATTTCTATATAACGTGCACATATCTATATGTTTGTGCTTTATTCCCAGTGTGCCGCTGGGCCTGGCTCCATAGGAAGTTGTTTTGAGAGTCGGGTGGTGGTTGTGTGTGAAAAGATGATGGGTCGGGCCTGTTGGGCAAAATCCAAGCACCTGATTCATTCCAAAACGTTCAGAGGAATGACCCTCCTTCACCTTGCTGCTGCACAGGGATATGCCACCCTTATCCAGACCTTAATCAAGTGGAGGTAAGAGGAGACAAGCCTCCTGTAAAGAGATCTGAAATACTCAGTACTGAAATATGCAAATCAAGATAGAATGTATCATTGAGACAGTGGAGAATTATATACTCCTTCTAGTTCAATTGTACAAGAGCAGGAATATGATTATTATCTGTATACAGTGTATCCACCCATATCCTGTCCACCGCCATTAACTTGAGAACGGCGGCAGCTATAGGCATAGTAGTGGTGTCTAGGTATAGTAAAGTAGCCATGCGCTACACAATGAAACCACCTATAGTGCCACCTGGTGGAAAACAACAGAGTTAGCATTTTTATCTCGAAAACGGAACAAGATAGACAAAAAAAGTGAATTACAAAATTGTAGGGCATCATCAATTCAATACGAATCGACACTTTGCATACAGAAATGCTATGATATGAAACCCATGACCCCCCCCAACACATTGAATGTTGGTCACGCATATGGCGCTCATTTAACTTTGATGCTCAAAGTGGCCCCCGTCAGCTGCAATGCACATCTGGACTCTGCACAGCATACTGTATCTTGCTGCACATTGTGCAATATGGTAGGTGACACGTTTGCACAAGCATCTGTGATACGTCGTCGTAGGTCCTGCAATGTTGGTGGAGGGGTCGCATACACCTGCTGTTTGATGTGACCTCACAGAAAGAAGTCCAATGGGGTCAGGTCAGGTGAGCGTGGAGGCCACTCCACACAGCCACCATGCCCAATGACTTGTAGGAAGGTCTCCATGAGGTATCGCTTCACGTCCACAGCCTTGTGAGTTTTACTCATTCTAATCATAGTATTTCTGTATGCAAGGTGTCGATTCGTATTGAATTGATGATGCCCTACAACTTTGTAATTCACTTTTTTTTTCTATCTCGTACCGTTTTCGAGATAAAAATCCTAACTAAGTTGTTTTCCACCAGGTGGCGCTATAGGTGGTTTAATTGCGTAGCGCATGGCTACTTTACTATACCTAGACACCACTTCTATGCCTATAGCTGCCGCCGTTCCCAAGTTAATGGTGGTGGACAGGATATGGCTGGACACACTGTATAAATACAGCATGTTCTGTAGCACTAGTGCTGCCACCTAGAGGTGAAATGAAAAGTTGTTTATTACACTGCAAAACATTTATGTATGAAAATATGTTGTCAACCATTTGTACACAAAAGCAGCAGAAATATATAAGCATAGAATGACATGGAACCCACAGATAGTTACTTATAGGATGACTCCCGATGTCTTAAGAATTGGAATATAAGAAGCATTTTAATACTGATATCCACTTGAACTGATGACATTTTGCATGTCTATCTACAGGACAAAGCACGCTGATAGCATTGATCTGGAACTAGAGGTCGATCCTTTAAATGTTGATCATTTTTCGTGTACTCCTCTGGTAAGAGCACAATTTCTGTACTGTATGTAAATCTATATTCTCGTTATGCCTAGTTCATGCGTGCCCAACCTCTGTCCTAACCCTTGTGCCATGTGATTTCCCAGGTGAAGGAGCCAAGCATGCATAAACAGCATGTAAACAATTCCCATTCTGTACAATGTAACCATTCAGTGTGAAGGAGACCTCCCAGAACAGAAAACTAATACTATATTGTCTTCATTTCTCTCCCAGATGTGGGCCTGTGCACTGGGTCACACCGAAGCTGCGATAGTGCTGTATAAATGGGACCGGCGGGCAATCTCCATCCCCGATTCTCTCGGCAGACTCCCTTTGTCCATCGCCCGTTCTCGGGGCCACGTGAAGCTTGCAGAGTGTTTAGAACAGTTGCAAAGGGAAGAACATTCTCAGCTGGGACAAAATGCCCGGTTACAGTGCTCCCCCGGTGCTGAGGCCAGTGCCGATAACTGGTTACATCAGTGGCAGAGCGAGGCCATGAACTCACAGGAGGCTCAGAAGGGCGTCACAGTTATTTCAAATGCCAATACAGGTAAGACTGAGGAGCACTGGTGGCAAATGGGAACCCCCAAAAAAATCAATTTATGCAAGAAATTCGATGAGGCTCCTGGAATTTGCCAGATTGAACATAATCATTGGGGGTTGTTTCATTTGGACTTACATTTCCCATAACCCCCCAAAAAAAATAATACAAAATGTGCAAGGACCAAAAGAGTTGCAAATTAACTAAAAATAGCTTCTATTGAATATAAGTTAAAAATAAAAACAAAAAAAAACTAAAATATATCCAACACAAGGACATATTGGTGGTTGAAGCTACAGGGAAACCCATATACTAAGAGTGGCACTGGTCACAAAAAAAGAATAATATATAAAAATGCAAATAGCCAATAAATACAGTATAGAGATAGTAAATAAATATGTGCAAATGCATAAATTGAAAACTGATTTGAACGGGAGAGCCAAAGGAATGACTGGGAGAACTGGTACAGGGAGAAGAAATACACCCCCCCAGTGAAAACGATCTAAGGCCCCCTTCACACGTCCATGTGTCCGGTACATGTGAGGTCCGTTTTCACACATACCGGAGACACGGACACATGTAGACCCATTAAACTCAATAGGTCTGCGCACACATGTGTGTTTTCACATGGAGTGTGTGTCTGTGCTTAGCATACATGTGTCCGTATGCTCCACACGTAGACATGTCCCATTTTTCTCCAGCAGTACAGGTGTGACACGGAGCGCACGGAGCGCACACTGATGTGATCCATGTGACATCAGTGTGAGACGTACCGGAGAAAAACACACCTGTGAAATAAAATGCTCTTCTATACTCGCCGGTCTCTTGCCCTGCTGTCTTCTTAGCTGCTGTCATTTGCTTCCGACCCCGGCTCATTATGCTCATTGCATATGCACTGCACCGAGGACCAGAATCAGCAGCAGCGCCGGAGACAGCAGCACCATGGACAGGTAAGTATAGAAATTCATGCTGTCCATGGGCTATGTGGATGTCATATGGATAGAGCACTGACAGCACAAACACGAACACACGCACACTCATGCGCACCTACACCATGGACCGTGCAAAATGTGTATGTTTTGCACAGACGTGTGAAAGAGGCCTAAGGCTGAGTTCACATGTCCTGTAATCATCCATTAGAATGGATCCTGCAGAGATCTGTTGGCAAAATGATGAATGATGGATCTGTTTTTTTAACATAAGGGGCACTTTGCACATTACGACATTGCAAGCCGATGCTTGCGATGCCAAGCGCGATAGTCCCCGCCCCCGTCGCAGCTGTGATAGCATGGTGATAGCTGGTGTAGCGAACATTATCGCTACGGCAGCTTCACATGCACTCACCTGTCCTGCGTCGTCGCTCTGGCCGGCGAACCGCTTCCTTATTAAGGGCGCAGGTCGTGCGGCGTCATAGCGACGTCACACGGCAGGCGGCCAATAGAAGCGGAGGGGCGGAGCTGAGCGGGACGTGAACATCCCGCCCACCTCCGTCCTTCCGCATAGCCGCCGTGAGCCGCAGGACGCAGGTAATGTGATGTGTGCTGCCGCAGGAACGAGGAACAACATCGTAACATCGGTCCTTCCGAAATTATGGAAATGGCCGACGCTACACCGATGATACGATTTGGACGTTTTTGCGCTCCTTAATCGTATCAAAAAGGATTTACACACTACGATATCGCCTGCGAC